>NC_044549.1:15622389-15928778 GCF_007565055.1 Rhinopithecus roxellana | reverse complement strand
TTCTATGTATTTATCTCTTGTGTGTTTAAATAAAATAGTTTGGTACCATCCCATATAGGATTAACAAAGATAGTATGAAGAATCCTGATTAAATCAAACAAAATTGAGTAAAAATATATAATAACATCACATTTTGACTACATCAAATATTATAAATGTACAATTCCAAAGTGGCATAGAGTTTATTGTTGACTTTGTTTTTCAATAGCTCTTAATTATTTAAGCAGTTATCACATTATATTATAACTTTTATGTTTCTATCACTCCCACTCTTAACAAAAATTGGAGTTGTTTTAGAATACAAGCCATTCACAGTGTCTAGTGTAAAATACACTTTCAAAGTAGCATTGTCAGATGTCAAAAACACCAGATTTTTCTGTTTTTATATTACTGCTCAGCTCACAAATATTAATGGTTACCAATTAGCATAGTATATAATATATAGAAATGAGTCATAATTTTTTTGTTTTATATATTGAAGCTGTTTTTCTCCTCTGAAGGATGTAATTAAAAATGTCCACTAAAATAGCAGATTTTCAACACAGGCAGAGCATTTCAAACTCTCATGTTCTACATATTAGCCTTTTTTTCTTGGGATTTATAGATTGTTTCATCAGATTATTTTTATTATAATTAACACGAAAGTATTGAATAAAGCTTTTTAAACATTCTGATTTGTTTGCATTTCACTTAATGTTTCAAATATGTATCAAAGGATTTTCTAATCATTAACATTTCCAATACACATATCAATTTCCATAAGTATGTGTTGATTAATAGGCTATTCTTCTCTTAATCATTTGCAAATATGTATTATCCTGGTTGTGAATGCCTCCTCTTACATTTTGGGTTATCAACCTCGTGCGATAAACACATATATTTAATAATAGAGTCAGAGATTGTCTTACATAGGGCAACCATGTACACTGTTTTATAAAAACGACAGTCCCCAGATTTATTTCGTGCATAGTTCCTGATGAAGTTAGAAAAAAAAAAAAAAGAAGTGACCTTTTTTGGCTGACTGCCAAGTAAATTCTTCTTTCAGACACTGAAGGCATCTTTTGATTGTGTTTTGATGTTTTCACCAGCCTATTACTGTATTGACTTGATAGCAGCCAAAACATACATTTGTGATCCCATTTTTCTCCAGCAGTTTTTTCCACTCAATCAGACATGGACACAAATATCCACAGGACAGAAGAATGCTTTTAACTGAAGCAAATCTCTTAGGAATCATGTCATGCAAGAATCTCTTTTTGAAATACGTTAGTTTGCTGTTTGTGCCAAATGCTTTTTTCCCTTAGTGTTAATAGAATAACATTGAAATTAATGTCAGAAAGAAAGGGTGCCTTATAAACAAACAACTTTAATATGCCAAATGACTCATATAGTACTAAAGGTTGAATAGTAATGGTACATTTATTGATAAAGACCGAAAGACTTTTAACTTTGATTTGATTGCTATGACTAAGTATTAAGCTGCAATAATCCCCTTGAGTTAGCATCATGGAATACTTCTTACTGATGTCATAGAAGAGCAAAAAAAAAGAATCAAAAATGTGTTTGTTTGCTTTTTCAGAGAGAGATAACCCAAATAACAGCTATCTTTCCTTGGTTCTTCCTTACAGTTCATTATTATAACAGTACTTTACTTCTGATATTAAAAAATAATTTATAGCATAAATCTAGATGTTGTTATTACTAAAAATACTTTAGGAATTCTCTTTTTGATTATGTTCTTTCAGCTTACAGAATTTTATAAGAAAATTTGTAGTTTCACTGTAGAGTGAGTCCAATATTGGGCATCAAATCGTATTTTTAATGATCATGAAACGCATTAATAGTTGGCACCAAAAGACTTTCAGATTTTTTTAAAATAAATGAACCTTCAAGGAATTATATTTTGCTTCTATAACAGTAATTGTTTAAAAGGATGTTTAAATTTCAGATAATATTCAAGATATGAATATAGTCACACGTGATCACTTTATAAGATAACCTAGGTGAGAATGTTTTATATTAATTAAGGATTGTGTATCACTCACCACTTTAATAATTTTTCAGCATCAAACAAAACTTGCAGTGACAAAAGAGCTGAGTGTTTACGTACGAACATCTTCAAATCATTTTATGTCAGAATAGTTTCTGTTTCTGTAGACTTCACAAAAATATTTTTCACTTTTCTATGCATTTATCAAAAATAAGTTTTTCTGTATTTATACTAATTTCTAACAGTAATTCCATAATTATGTTCTCAAATTTAATCAACCTAACTAAACGTTGTATAGGTAAGATGTCAATTCATTTACTACTAATCCTTATAAGGAATTCAAATTCAACATTTATGTTGTATAAGTTGATTTCAACCAAAGTTAGTTTTAATTCAAAATAAAATATGGGCCGGGCGCGATGGCTCAAGCCTGTAATCCCAGCACTTTGGGAGGCCGAGATGGGCGGATCACGAGGTCAGGAGATCGAGACCATCCTGGCTAACATGGTGAAACCCCGTCTCTACTAAAAATACAAAAAACTAGCCGGGCGAGGTGGCGGGCGCCTGTAGTCCCAGCTACTCAGGAGGCTGAGGCAGGAGAATGGCGTGAACCCGGGAGGCGGAGCTTGCAGTGAGCCGAGATTGTGCCACTGCACTCCAGTCTGGGCGACAGAGCGAGACTCCGCCTCAAAAAAATAAATAAATAAATAAAATATGATAAATGAATAGTAAAATAGAACAAAAATTATAAAATTAACATATCTATAAATATTTACTTTATTTAGTATTGAATATATGATGAAAAAATTCATTTTTACATATATATTTTGGAGGTTTTAAAAAAACACTGAAAAATATATACAGTACATATAATTTTGCCTGCCTCCCTGCAGTCCTGCTATTGAAAAACACATATTAATGTTACTTTATATTTATTGTTAATTTGATGAAAAGTCAAATTAATTAAAAGCATTAAATCAGATACGTATTTATCAAAGATTTATTCTTTATTATTCTAAAAGGAGATATAATCTCTAGTTTGCAGAGCTGTTTGAACTATATCTTTCTGAAAGTTTATTTCTAAATACATTTAATAATGTTAGCTTTCATTTTTTCTTATGTATTTATGTATAGAAGTCTGCTTCCTTTAAATAGTTATTATTAAATTTCTAAAACATGTTCAATGTAATCACTTTCAGTATTTTTTTCATGTCAGTACCAGTATGTATGCCGTCTCTTTTTTGTATTGTGTGTGTTCACCTCTATATACAAAAATATAATCTTGTTTTGAATTAAATATTAATGATCTTTAATCAACAGAATGCTTTTATTAAATATGTTAGTATTGTACCAAAACTGTGGGAATTAAGAGTTTGAAAAAGACATGTTTTTATCCCTTCTGTTCTGAACGTTCTGAATAAAATGTCCGGGGCATTGTCATATAAAGAAGAATGTGACCCCAACGTGTCAAGTTCTTTTGGAAATGAGGGTAGAGGAAGATATTCTTGTAGGGAGGCAAGTGGATGAGATGGTTTTGAAGGATAACCGTAAAGCATTGTTGGAATTTTAATTGATCATTGGAGAAGAAAACATTAAAAAAAAAAAAGATATAGCATTGCAATTTGAGGGATTCTCAAAACTACAGAGGCAGAAAATTGCAGAACATCTGCAACACCCATCAAGCAGTCCAGGTGGTTAGAATACAGGACATGGAGTTCTATACTTTCCTCTATACACTTTAATTTTTCCACACTAAATCCATGTTGCCTAATATTCAACTACTGTATGTTGCTTTTCCCACTCCTCATTAAGCTTCTTTTCTTTCTTCTTTCTTTTTCTTTTTTTTTTTTTTTTTTTTTTTTTTTTTTGAGATTGAGTCTTCCTCTGCTGTCCAGGCTAAAGTGCAGTGGAGCAGTCTTGGCTCACTGCAACCCCCTGCCTCCCAGGTTCAAGAGATTTTCCTGCCTCAGCCTCCCGAGTAGCTGGGATTACAGGCACCTGCCACTGCACCCGGCTAATTTTTGTACTTTTAGTAGAGACTGGGTTTCACCATCTTGACCAGGCTTCTCTCGAACTCCTGACCTCATGATCCACCCACCTCAGCCTCCCAAAGTGCTGGGATTACAGGTGTGAGCCACCGCGCCCAGCCAAAGCTACTTTTTTATAAATATTCAAACATTCATAATCCCTTTAAAATATGACCTTTAAAACGAGATACAGTGTGTCACATATGTTTTTATCAGCTTTGACTACAGTAAAGCTCTTTCCTTTCTTCGGCTGGTATAACCCATCAATATGGAGACTCAATTTAACTGTTTTATTAGCTATAATACCTGAGTTTGTGTCCCTCAACAAAACTTCCACGAGTTTTCTTTCCTCCCCTTCTCCTCTCACTCTCTATCTGCTGTTAAACCAGGTCTCACCAACTGTGAATTATTTTTATCCTTAATTTGAATTTCTTGATGTTCAATTTCAAGCTGTATAATTTGATCCTCTAAAGAGTATACCTGCCAAGTTTTTTTCTAATTTTTTAGATATTCCTGTGCATATTTTTAAAGTGTTTGTCTAGCACTTTAAATGCTATTTCAAGACATTAATCAAATACCTCAATAGAGAATACCCACAGAGTTAATTCAATCCCTCAATCAAGATAAACTAACCATAATTTTTCAATAATCACTGAGTTATAGTTACTTTCTTAAACTTTGACAATTGATTTGTTTACCAAACTATACTTTTTCTGTGTAATTATCCTACACAACTAATCTTATAATTTTATGTTTAAATGTCAGTTTTACAAATTGTGAATTATAAATCAGTGTTCATTTCTTCCATGAGAAGTTAAATTATTTGAATGTTTAACAAGACGGAATATCAAAATAAATATAAAACAAATATACCACCTTCAATGGAGATATACTAGTGCTATGTGGAAACTGAACTGCCAAGAAACAGTTTTACCTATGTTTACTTTATTTGAAATGATTTATGTCAATTCCTTTTTTTCCATTTGATGTAGAAGAATGAATAAAATTAGAACTAAGTTTCGCTGCCTTCCTTGTGTGTTCCATCACAGTGCAAAGATTAGATCTTTCCCCTTTCAAGTTACTCTCATTACATTGACATCAAAAAAATATGTACTTCATATTTACTATATTTAAATTTTAAATATATTTATAAAAATATAAACATTTTTTTTTTTTTGTCAAATGCAGTTCCTAGTAGCAAGGTGATATTTTTAACACAAACTTCTTTCCTGTATTTAGAAAGCCATATTTGACTTCATATTAGAGATATCCTTTTAATATCTTTTAGACAATACAGTCAAAATTTAGCTACCTAAGTTGTCTCCCTAAGTTGACTTCTTCTAAAGGTAAAATACTGAATTCAGTTAATAAGAAGAATGTTTTCAGTCCACATTGTCAAATTGTTTAGTAATAATCTTTGGAGCTCTGACAGGCAGGCAAATTTTCCTCACTCTCCCACTACTGGAAAACTAGACACATACATATATACTCTATTAACCACGGAAGGGATTTCAAAAAATAACAACAGAATATCATCTCCAACTAGTGGGTTTGAGAAATTAGGTAAAATGATGTACATAAGCTATTATTCACCTTTAATAACAAATAAGAACTTAACATGTATAAATTATTAGCATATAATCTCGTGAATTATTCTTATTTATTTTTTAAGAGTCAATCTAGCAACCTCTGCCCCCAAAACCAGGTACAAATGATTTTAAAAAGCCAAACTTTCTTTCCTTGTTATGTCAGAGAAGGCAAATGAAAAATTCTTACTTTCTAGTTTTCTATGAAACAGTCATAATGTCACCTATTCTCTTCACAAAATAATTTAAAGCACCTATTTATGTCAAACTTCTTTTTGGCAAAGCAGTTAAAACAAAACACACACACACAAAACACACACACACAAAACACACACAGTGCCATAACATCAAAATTGGATTTTCCATGAAATGTTTAAAATCAATGTTTTATTTAAAGAAAACGTTTTTATATTGTCACATATATCACAAAAAGGTTTGAGGAAACAAGGAAAACCCTCTGGTTGACATTTCTGTAGGATTATTCTCTTTAATTCTCTCCACCTCCCCTTTAGCGTGCAAAAGGACTGCAAATCACTCTATCTACATGAAATTAAAACATAGTTTTTAAGTAAAAGCATAAAACAGCCGATTGATTCACTTAATATAATAGAATAGATAATAACCAAAAATCATGGTTTAATTAACTGAATTTTCCATGTGATATTTGATAAACTCCTTCAGATATTTTTATTCAGATATATTTAAAGTACACTTCTATTAAATTATTTTTTAGATTCTACTTAGATTAAATCAACGTGTAATCCCAGTGGTAAACTCTGTTTATTCTGCCAAGGTTGGGAAAATGTGTAGTGTGCTTACTCTATCATGTGGCTGCAGCACGTGGCACACTAGGAGTGACAACTTCAGCAACACCATATGTTTCAACCATCTGGATGATGGTGCCTTGCCCATGTAGTGGTGCACACTTTTTCTTAACAATTTTTAAACAGAAACTTACAAACTTTATGAAGTAATTACCATTAAGTCAAGTCAAAATTACTGACATATCGGTGGGAAGAATTATGTAATGCTGTTTAGTACACATCTTTATATTGTAATAAGAAATAAATTAACAAAGCACAGTTTCAAGTCCTACTGTCAACAAATTACATGCTAGAATTTGAGGCTCACAAACTCCATTTATTTTCATAATTTAAAATTTCTTACATATTAGGGGAGGACTTGCTAGATTTTAATGAAGCCACTAAGACAACTTAAAATTATTAAATTTTTTGAGATATTTAACAGAAAATTTAATAATTAAATCATTAATATGTTTTCAAGTATTTATTTGCACAGCCCAATTTTTACTCACACATTCTGAGAGTTCATTGTTTGAAATGATGGGGTTTTCTTTAGTTATATTAAATAATACTTTTACAAACACAAGACATGTTGACATTCGGGGAGAAAGCATTTGGTATAGAACCAGCTGCATATATCTATGTGTCAGTGCCATAACATCAAAATTGGATTTTCCATGAAATGTTTAAAATAAATGTTTTATTTAAAAACCAAGAATCTTGTCACATATTAGGAACATTTCCAGTCAAATCAGTTAATTAGCATCTTTTGAAGTTAAAGTGCTGTCATCTCTACAGTTCCTGTATGCCTTCTGATACATATCTAATATGTATTTGATTGATTGAAATATGCTATCTGTCAAACAAATCTGATAGAAATAAGATTAAATAAAAGGAAAAAAAAATGCCCCACTTCAACAAAGTGGCTCAGATCTTAAATAGTGCCAAAGTTCAAACACCGATTTAAAGCAAGTCATCTGAATTTCAACTCAAAGTTAAGAATTGTATTTTGTAAACAATAACGGGCTAAATGAAAATTTTGCAAAGAATATAACAATGGATAAATAGAAAAAGAAAGGAGGGAGAGATCGATACAGTATACAAGAATATGAACTTGAGACAATTTAATTGGATGATGATCATGTTAACATTTTAAACTATGTGATGCGACATGAGGACAAGTTTCCGTTAAACAAGTAAGAAATAATTAGCATACACACATTGGTACAATATTTAGAAAGGCAATGCAAAATTGCTGGGTTGGACACCTTAGGGACATTATGTGAAACTGACTCCCTTTGCCCCCACTTATCTGCTCCTTAATGTCTTGTTAATATTACATTTTCTCTCTTTGTCGATGTTGCTAATTTGAACACAGTTGTACAACTGTTCCAAGCACAGCCAGGCATATAATTTTTGTTGCAATGTTAAATGGTGATGATAAGATAGCCTGTTAGTATCTGCGTGTGGGATAAATTAAAATGCATGAAGCTGTTTGGAGTGTGGGAGATATATTCTATGTCAAATATATGTCAAAAGTGTAATGTCAATATTGTAACATGTCACTCACCAATCATTTTTCACATGTTTCTGCAGGACAATTTGTGAATAATCTAATAGAAGTGAATATTTTAGGCCAGCTCCAGGAAATCTAGTCTTAGCCTAATTTTCATCTCAATCTTTTTTTTCCCTTTAGTCTTCATATCTAGAAAAACTGACTGCTGCTTAACAGCTACAAATTCATATTATTATCCATAGTCACATTATAGTACTACACAGTTTAAAACAGTTGATCAAATGCAAGGCTAGCTATTTCATTTGCATGGCTTACTGTAAAACAAAAATGTGGGGCTCCCTGTTAGAAAACCAGGGGGAAAAAGCTGCTGTTAAGGGGAATAAATAGAAAGATTTTTCCATTCTTCTATGATCCATCTCTCAAAGTGTCATTATGTTTTTTATTTGCTATTTAATATCATTATAAGCAAATAAAAATTAAATTTGAAATCACTTAGCATGAGTTTTACCATCATCTTTATCTTGTGTAATGGCAGTTTTGAAATCACTGAAGTTATCTTTACATAATTTGTATTTTACAGCTCATACATGTATATGAATTCAGTACAAACAAGGATAACACTGTACAAATTTAACAACTGCTTTAATTTCACTTATTGATAGGTGCACCATCTATAACACTCTCCACATTGAGAGTGTACAGAAACATAGAAAGTAAAGGACAGAAAGGAAAGCTGTGCATTGCCTTATCTTTTTCTTTTCTTCTATGTATTCTCTTTCCTTGTAACTGGTTGTTTCATACAAAGAAATAACATAAATAAGAAAAGATATGTGAAGGCCCTTTGTGCATGTTTCTTAGAACATTGCGAACTTTGTTTAGTATTCAAAGTGAGTTCTGTTTCAAACGGCAGCTCTCACAGCTATCATCACCCTTGCTTACTTGGTGGTTGATGTGACACACTTGTCGTTGGTTTGAGTCTCACTGAACTCCCATGCATACTGGGTCCTGTGAAATTCTGTGATCATGCGGAATCATGAACTTGGTATAAAAATAAGATGAAAAAATGGTAAATATGCAAATTTCAGGTATCTTCTCTTTTCTCATGAATGTTCCATTGGCTCCTCGGTCTTCACTTACAGAACATAAATTTGAAGGTAAAATTATTAGGAATTTCAATGTATTGATATTAGAACACTAAAGCAAGTGTGGGTCCTTCTGAGTCCACAGTCCTGCTTGAAGACCTGGATCACGTGGCCATGAAGCTGGCGCTGGTCAAATCCTAAACTCTTTTCCAATGTTTCCTCTTGTGATTTTCCTCTAATTTGGTCTCAAAGTTTCTCTCTGAAGTGTGGGTATAATTTATACTTCTGCCCTGATGGAATTCTAGAGGATTCGCTTGTGAATGTTTAAAGTATGCTTTTCACAAGAGACATTTTTGTCTTACAGACAGCCTAATGCTCAAGGGTCTGGACCCATGCCCAGATGTCCCTCTCACAGGAAACTTTATACCAGCAGATACCCTTGAGGCTCCCGTCTGACCTGTGTCTAGTTTATTCCTGCTATGACAGACACTCTCAGCCAGGCACGGTGGCCCACGCCTGTAATCTCAGCACTCTGGGAGGCTGAGGAGGGCGGATTACGAGGTTAGGAGTTTGAGACTAGCCTGACCAGCATGGTGAAATCCCACCTCTACTAAAAATACAAAAAATTAGCTGGGCATGGTAGCGCACGCCTGTAGTCCCAGCTACTCCAGAGGCTGAGGCAGGAGAATTGCTTGAACCCGGGAGGTGGAGGTTGCAGTGAGCCGCGATCACGCCACTGCACTCCAGCCTGGGTGACAAGGCAAGACTCTGTCTCAAAAAAAAAAAAAAAAAAAAACAAAAACAAAAAAAGTACGATACTTTCCATGAAAGCCGTGACTGGGAAGATAGTTAGGTTCTGGTTTTTTGTCAGATGAGACACAGAGGAGATAGTATGACATGAAATAACAGAAATCCTGTATTACTTGTAGATTCCAGAGAGAAGAAGGCAGCAGGCCTCACAGGCCCAACAGGAAGCAGGGAGCTGCCCAGACAGGCATATTCAACCAAAGGGTGAGGAACAAGAAAGAGAGAGGATCTGTGGGACTATGCCTTTATTGGCATCCTGGGTGCTACTCAAGCAGATTTCCTGAGGGGAGTTCTAATTAACTGGGTTTACAGCAAGCAAATATAAATTCTGTAGAGTCGCAATGTGACTTACAGTGTCACTGTGGCATATTTGCTTACTCCATAGGAAGTGTGGGAGTCTCAGGGGTAAGTCATGTAAGTTGCATCTAGCCATCCCATAGGGAGATGGGTACCAGGAGGCAGTGGTAAAAGGCATATATCTGCAGACTGTAAAATCTACATATGTTATTTTGATGTATTTCATAGAATTGAAATTTTTTGTTTTATTATTACGTATTTTAAAAAACTATGCAAATGCATTTAAAATAATATGCAAATTTTTTCTACATTTTTCTGTAACTGACTCAAAGACTATGTACATGTGTTAGTCACAGTTTATTAGTCACCTGTCACTAAAATAGTGCTGTGTAAATACGCTCCAGATTCAATGACGTTCAACAGTATTTCGTTTTTCGTCAATCTCTTTTATCTGTGACAAAGTCACAACTGACAAAGTCACAGTTGCAGCTAGTACAACTGTGGTTTGTTGCACACTTTCACGGTAAAGAAAATACAAATTTTAGTTAAAGGCTATTAAAATTAACTGTTGTTCTTTCCCCCTTATCTGAGATTATACATATGTAAATAAGTTCAGCATAATGTTCAGATAAAAGACCACTCAAAGATTACAGTGTCTCTTTTCAACTTTGGGACAAGCAAACAACTAAAAAATACTACCAGTCTTTACAGTAAATTTTGGTATTAACTGTGATCCACTGAGATCCTGTGAGATCCAGTTTTGATCACACAAACAGACATTGAAAACAGACTGTATGATCTTTGAGTGATCTTTTAATAAATACTATGGTAGGTGCTCAACAGATCTTTAATCCGTGAGTTGGCTGGGCCTTTGCTGGACTCCAATGGGATGGGCTTCTATTAACTTCAACCTGCATGGTTCAGTTTTGTTCCTTGTGTCTTTCTTCAATTTCTTTGCACTAATGAATGGCAATAGTGGAAGACACTAAACTCAACTGTGCAAACACATTTAAAGCCTCTCTTCACAGTATGCCATTTAACATGGATTAATGAAAACAAGCTACATGATGAAGTCCAAAGTCAGTTGGACAGTGAAGTACTTCACATGCCAAAAGAAAGGGAAGGGGGCTAATCTGAAAAACTAATCCAATATATCATATAAAGGAATTTATACACATGCCTGGTCATATATTTACATGAAAAGGAGATTTAAAAGTGGAAAGTAGTTCAATGTACATATATCCCATGTATCAAAGCTCACAACTTTTATGTGATAATTAAATATCATTTTTAAAAATGAATGAAATTAAATTATTCTGAGCATGTAGGGGAGATGTCACACAATCCAGGTACGTCTTGGTCATATTACGAAAGACTGGTTTTGTCGCTAAGATAAAAAGGTGTATCATCACGGCACAGTGGCTCACGTCTGTAATCCCAGCACTTTGGGAGGAGAGGTGGGCAGATCACTTGAGGTAAGGAGTTTGAGACAAGCCTGCCCCACATGGCAAAACCCTGTCTCTACTAATAATACAAAAATTAGCCAGGTGTGGTGGCAGGTGGCTTAGTCCCAGCTACTTGGGAGGCTGAGGCACGAGAATCACTTGAATCCAGGAGGAGAAGTTTGCAGTGAGCCCAGATAGCGCTATTGCACTCCAGTCCAGGCAACAGAGTGAGACTCTGTCTCAAAACAACACCATCACCACCACCAACACCACCACCAATAACAACAACCAAAACCCCACATATATTATAAACAAAATATAAAAGCTAAAATTAAAAAGGCTACTATGGCATTTCCCTTGTCCAATCCCACTTATATACATGAAACAACCAAAGCAAATTATAAGAATGCATCAAAATATTGTCTGTATTCTTGCCTATAGAAATGAATGGATTTAGCTAGAATGGAAGTCTATACTATTTAGAGCAATTAGCAAAAACTTTAATTGTGAAAATGTATTCTAGCGCTTCTTTTGATGCATAATTTTTGTAACAAGTCTTCAAAATAAAAATTTATAAATAATGTTATGTGTTTCCAAATATATTGTTAGTCTTTAGTAGATAATTTAGCCTGCTTTTCTTTGCTATAATTCATTCTATCCACCCTCTAAAAGAGAAATATCAATCACATTCAAAATTCTAAAATGTCATTGAGCCAAAATGCTGAGGATGGAATTTTAGTGCTTAAAAACAAAGAAGATAAATGCTTGGGTATCTTTGGAGTATGGTCTATTTTTGAATTTTTCTCTGTCTCTTTGAAGATATTCACTTAACCATTACAGTCTTTAGATTTCCTCAGTCATCTGTTAGGTGAATCGTATAGTATAGACATATATTAAAACTTATTTCCATTATATACTTCCACATTGAAACAGTATGGTCAAAAATACTAAGACTAGAAATATAAAAGTTGAAGATGAAGCAATTTACTTGAATCTATAATTCACAATGAGCAGAAGTGAAAATATTTGCATAGGACATTTTTATGAGGATAAATAAAAAGTAATCGATAATGTGTATTTTAACACTTACTGCATGTCTTATATTGAGGAGCAATGTATATCCCCACCATGAAAAAAGAGAGATAATCAAGGAAGCTTCTTCATAGAATAAACCTTCCCTCAGAGGTGCTAAATGGGCCAGTACATTCCTCCCCAGGTCATTCTTGGTCACTGCTGTTTGCTAGTAATCACCAATGTTTGGGGGATGGAGGTCAATGAATTGGGCATAGAAATGACATGATTACTCAGTATTCACACTACACAACTCATACTCCCCTTCTGAATTTGCTTACTGAAAATTCTCAGATGCTAATATCTGTATATCTTTTCCTCGAGAACATCTAAATATAGTTTCTAAATGTATGAGCAGTACACATTTTCATTAAAGTTTTAAAAGAAGTGTAATTAAAATAAAATTTTGGTAAACAGAAAAAGAAGCCATTAAAATAAATTTCAATTATTGTATTTTTTCAAATTTTAAGACACAAAAGAAAAATATTTATAAGTACACATTTGCTAAGAAAAGAAGCAACATCGTGCTAATCCTCAATAACATGATTACTGTTCTCTTTTATGCTTAGTTCTTTAAATACAGAAACAATATTTTTCATTTGAAAGTACTGCCATCCATTCCAATTAATAAGATATGAAACATGATATTACTGTCTCATAGATGTTCTTCAAATTAGTAAGCTATAACTTAAAAGTCCTTCAAACATAAATTTAATGTTCATGTTTTATGTAAAACTTAAATTTCATTTCACGTATCTATTATGTATGTAACATATTACATATATGTAATGTATATACTTATGCACCCACATGCATACATATGTACATACAAACAGATTAAGGCAAAAAGCAAAATTATTTAAAGTGAATACTACCACTTAAAAATGTAAAGCCACTTAACACTAAAAATATTGAAATCAACAGGATTTAAGGTAAAGTAGCCTTTGATAAATAAGAAATAAATATGAGGGGAGGTAACTTCATTTGAATTGAATAAGCATAGTGAACAACTCCTCCTCAAATGCAGGGAGAGAGATTAACACAGGACTTTAAAATCTTTCAAGCAAGCTAAGGAAGAAAGCAAGCTATTTTTCAAGGATTAATTGAATGATCAATGTGCAGATTTCTATTTTTGCAACCACATTCCAAATGCTGATGTATGTCAACAAACAAGTAAAACAGATGTTATCCGCGTCACCTAAAGAGACAAGAACAGATGGGCTGGATGTGTTGCATTAGAGCAAAAATGCACCTGGGCTATGTCTCACTGAGTAGATCCCATTGACCAAACCTCTTTTGCAGTAGTACAAAAATTATTTTTAAAAACATTTTTGGGCCGGGCGCGGTGGCTCAAGCCTGTAATCCCAGCACTTTGGGAGGCCGAGACGGGCGGATCACGAGGTCAGGAGATCGAGACCATCCTGGCTAACACGGTGAAACCCCGTCTCTACTAAAAAATACAAAAAACTAGCCGGGCGAGGTGGCAGGCGCCTGTAGTCCCAGCTACTCGGGAGGCTGAGGCAGGAGAATGGCGTAAACCCGGGAGGCGGAGCTTGCAGTGAGCTGAGATCCGGCCACTGTACTCCAGCCTGGGCGACAGAGCGAGACTCCGTCTCAAAAAAAAAAAAAAAAAAAAAAAACATTTTTTTAAAAAAAGAAAGTTTGGAGCTGATGAAGCTGTTTAGCTGTGGTCAAAAATAAAGAACTGCCACACTTTGTAAAATCTACAGTAATGGAACAATAAAAGCATACACATGAGAGGTTGGGTGTGGTGGGTCACGTCTGTAATCCCAGCACTTTGGGAGGCTGAGGCAGGTGGATCACTTGAGGTCAGGAGTTTGAGACCAGTCTGGTCAACATGGTGAAACCACATCTCTACTACAAATACAAAAATTAGCCTGGTGTGGTGGCACACGCGTAATCCCAGCTACTTGGGAGGCTGAAGCAGGAGAATCACTTGAACCCGGGAGGTGGAGGTGCAGTGAGCCACTAAACCCCAAGTCTGGGTGACAGAGTGAGACTCTGTCTCAAAATAACAAAACAAACAAACAAAAAAGAATATAAATGGGACTATATATGAACTCAATATTAAGTATTTGTAAAAGGTTGAATCAATGATTATATATTGTTTATTATTAAATTCATTTTCACAGCATTCTAAAAAATGAATTTGAATATCCAAACTCCTATCTATTTTATATCTTTCTCAACCTATGTGATGCCCTCAAAGCTAACTTACACTGTATAAAAACTTTGCAATGTTGTACCTTTTCAAAAAATTATGCACATACATACATGTATTGAGATTTTTTTTTCAGAAACAAACATAGCAGAATACAATTTGAAAACATACTATCATTTATTTTCAGCATTTTCATAGAGTAAAATACAAATAAATTAGGAATCAAAGGAAGAACATAGTGGGTTTTTTGGTCTATATTATTTATCTTTGACAGAATCAATTGCTCTTTACCAGAGATTTCCATATCACCTACTGTTCCATGGGGTCACAATTGTATACTCTATGGTCATCTCCATGCTGTTGTTAGGGTTCAGGACACACAACGCCATAATATGACTTTAACAGGCCAATGTGCCACCCCAAAGTATACTTTGTTGGCATATTTTGAGTTAGTTATTCTCAGAAACTGCAGAAACAGGAGTAGCTCGGTAAAGATGTCATTTTGTAAAGGAAACATACATCTCTAAAGGCAATGTACATTAGTAGAATATCTGTAATCAGGAAGAGGGTTGCTTTGTGATCGTTTCTATTACCTGAGAGAAATTTATCTGCATAGCAGGAGAGCCTTTGTTCAGATTGCATTTACTCCTTTTACCCTCCCGTGATTTATTGCCACCTCCCTTTACTTTGCTGTAGGCCCCAGGTAACTATTCCTTTCTGTAGCCCAGCCTAATATATAAGCTTCTAGATCTCACTGGGTTTGGGGGGTATTCAGTTCTTTGTCCTATGCTATCCAATACACATAAGACATGTGTATTCCTTTTCTCTTGGTAACCTGCCTACTGTCAGTCTATTTCATAGACTCAATGACTGAACCCTCAAAGGCCAGAGAAGAGTCTTTTCTCTTTTGCATGCTGCTGTATACTCTGCTTCCGGTGAGGCAAGCTCTATCTCAGGCTAGCATAATTCAAGAAGCTCTCCATGAGTGTCTGCCAGACTATATTTGAGCAGTGAGACTTCTTTTTTATTGGGAACTGCAGGATTGAAGAGTTGATCTCCAGCTAAACAATCTGGGCATCATCTATTTTCCTTCTATGAAACATTTAAAAACAACAATTCCATCCATGTTTCAACTCCACCCCTCACTCCCATCCACCCCAGGCATCAAGCTTTCAGGTTATTATCTCCCATCCTTATTTCTATAATGCCCTAAAAATATCCTGAAATGACATATCTCACATCATTTCTTATTGTCACGCTTTCAAATAAGTGTCCTCTGGAGATTGAAATTTGTCACTAATACACTCCTTGTATCTTAATTCTGACTTCTCAGTAACGTAGTCACTTTCCTGCTCTAGTGGCAACATGTTGGTTTGCTTCTAGTATAGACAAGCTCCTACTGAACCCCAAATCTTCTCACATATGATAACTAAAAAGTCTGGAAAAATACAAGAAAATCATTCAACTTAAATCCGTGGAGACAAGAAAAAACAAGGACAGAATTCTGAGAGACAGAGTGGAAACTAGTGAAAAGGAACAGCATTATGTGAGTTACTCATTTTTTAAAGACTTTTACCCGAAGGTAGAATGAAACCCTACTGATAGGGCTGAATAAAAATAAATAAATAAACGATGGAAAACCCAAAGTCTAACCAGATGAACAAGGAGACTAACATAGGAACAACCACAGACCCTGGAATGTGGTAAAAGAATCCCAAAGAGAAAAACTATAAGGGTATGAGGTCCAGAGTCTATGTGTAAACTCTACCCATTTCCCTGGCTGACCCCAGAACCATGCACTCAAATGGCACATGGAAGTTTGATGAAGTAAATGGAGAAAATGTAAGGAAGATGTATTGCTGGTGAATGGGGTCCAGGTACTTGGTGCCTTGAACAAAGAATTGGATAAAATGCACAAACAAAGCAAGGAAGGAATGAAGGGATTTATTGAAAATGAAAGCAGATGCTACAGTGTGGGAGCAGGCCGAGCATAGGGGCTCAAGGGGCACGTTGCAGACCTTTTGGGAGTTTAAATACCCTCTGGAGGATTCCATTGGTTACTCTGTGTATGTCCTATGTAAATAGAGAGGATGAAGTAAAGTTACAAAGTCATTTACTCAGCATACGCCCTGTGGAGAGGATATTTCCTGTTACAGCTAAAATGTGAATCAGCCTTATGTTCCCTGTCTTCAGATCCTATATTCCTGCCTCAGAAGGAGAAAATAAATTCAAGTACAAATAATGGTTGAGATTGAGAATTATATCTAAATTACACAAATCTAACTTTTTTCAAATATATTGTCATTGCACAAGCAATTTGGAATGGGCACACACTTATTTTCTGTTCATATTTGCATGTAGTGCTTCTCATTAATAGGCTTTGAATTATTCATATGTGGTTAATACATTTATGTAGAGCATTTGTCAGTTGAGTTTTCAACTTTAGTTCATAAATCATAAACAATGTTCAGAATATGTCTATATACTTTGAAAAAAAATAACTCCCACAAGATGCATACCTCTCATTGGGCAATTAAGACATACATTTATGAAAAAAACTAACAATTAACAGCTGAATAAACAGCCAAAATGATAAAAATAGAAAGAGATATTGAAAATAACATTGTACATGGTTATAAAAATAAAATTTGAGAGCATCCCAAATTTGGGGGCACATGAGAGAAACACGAGATTGATACAGTTGATTTGATATTAATGACTTGTACCATTCTCTCAAACTATCTTTAAAAATATGTTACATGAGCTAACAATGTGGTCATTCAATTCTTCTACAGGTACATTTGGAATTACATAGCAAGGAAGATATATGATATACCTACAGGCTACACATAGACATAAATTTTGCATATACACACACCCAACATTTTGCAAATTTCTGGCTTCACAAAAACCTGCTAAAGAATTACAGCAAGTGTTACTGTATATATCTTATTTCTAATTAGTCCATATTACAAGTTTTGTACATTTAGTTTTTTTAGGATAAGGGTTTATAATCCCTCCAAGAATTGGTGTTACTCTATAAATCCACTCAGAGGACCTTCACTTACTTTTTTTTTTTTTTTTTGAGATGAAGTCTCACTCTGTCACCTAGGCTGGAGTGCAGTGGAGCAATCTCGGCTCACTGCAACCTCTACCTTCCAGGTTCAAGCAATTCTCCAGCCTCAGCCTCCCGAGCAGCTGGGACTACAGAAGCATGCCACCACGTCCTGCTGATTTTTGTATTTTTAGTAGACACGGGGTTTCACTGTGTTGGTCAGGCTGATCTTGAACTCCTGACCTCAGGTGATGATATGTATATATAGCAGTTTGATTTTATCTGTTACACATTACACAAACTTTTGTCTGTTAGGAAAGGAAGAAATTAATGAAGAAAGAAAAAAGGAACAAGAGAGGAAAGAGAAGGACAAGAAGGTAAATTGGGAGGAGAGAAGAAAGCAGAGAGAAAAAGAAAGGTAGAAAGTGAAGAAGAATGAATATCAATATTTGTATGTATTATGAACATTGTATTTGTTAAATGTATATTTAAATAGAATTTCTGTCTTTGCCCATTTACTTCCTAATAATAGTTTTTATTCAGTAAAAAAAATCATGTTGCCTTTCCTGTGTATTTTAAGAGAGAATGTATTGTAGATACAGAGTAAAGCTACAAACAAAAATCACATGGCAGGCCAATTAATCACCATTTGTTTCTTTTGATTTCACAATTAGCTCGAATGGCTGAGAAAGCAGGTAATTGTTTCTGTCAGCCAGATTTGAGCTGGAGAGATTATACAGCCTCCTTACCCTCTGAAACAGTATCAGATTTGGTTCCCTAAGGTTTTCAATGAGCTGAATATAAGTTACTACAAAGTTGAATACAATTTAAATGACAGTTGAAAGTACAAGTTACAAGCAGCATGTTGCCTAAATAAATCAGTAACCTTAAAATCAGGCACTACTTGCACTTTTCAAAGGCCAGACATCATCATTTCACAATTGGTATGATTTTCCTCTCAAGTAAAATTTACGATTTTCTTCAAGTACATACTTGTAAGAACACTTAGAAAGACAATGTTCAAGGCTATTTTTCAATATATAATCTTCCTGATTGTGAGTTACCTTTGGCTCTTTCAAGCTGTTCATCTTAAGGGATTTAGTCATTAGAAAAGTGTTAAAAGCTTTCAAAATGTAATTTGTCAAGAACACATACTGATGGCTTTTGATCATACAATGCCCTCATGATTTTTAAAATTTGACAGAAAATTCCACCATTAATATAGGCAATGAGGCCGGGCGCGGTGGCTCAAGCCTGTAATCCCAGCACTTTGGGAGGCCGAGATGGGCGGATCAGAGGTCAGGAGATCGAGACCATCCTGGCTAATATGGTGAAACCCCATCTCTACTAAAGAATACAAAAAACTAGCCGGGCGACGAGGCGGGCGCCTGTAGTCCCAGCTACTCGGGAGGCTGAGGCAGGAGAATGGCGTGAACCCGGGAGGCGGAGCTTGCAGTGAGCTGAGATCCGGCCACCGCACTCCAGCCTGGGTGACAGAGCCAGACTCCGTCTCAAAAAAAAAAAAAAAAAAAATATAGGCAACGAGTATCATGATCTTGTTAGCCTATTGGTTTTAGCCATTCTGTCTCCAGCTATAGAAGAAAGTTAGATGAAACGTAAAGAAAATACCAACTTCTGACAGTCATTTTACATATTTTATATAATTCCCTGAAAGTTTCCCCAAGGTATTTGTACTACCCACTTCACCCCTATTAACTTATTAGTGCAGATTGGGATTGAAACTAGTATCTGTCCAATTTCCAAGTCCAAATGTTTGCCTCATGCCAAGCTTTGTGCAAATGAAGGAAAGGCACTGTTAGAATTTATTTTGTTTTCTTGGTTTTTTTATTGGCATAAACTCTGTTTATATATGTTGAGAACACTACATATCAATAAATAAATTATATCAATTTAATGCTCCTGAAATAAAATATGCCAAATATATAGAGAAAATATGACAGGATCACTGTTGTCACTCTATGTCATTACAAAAAAAATGCTATAGAATTACAAAAGCAAAACTTTTGCACCTAAAAATGAAACAAGCCATTTAGATTAGCAGCACCTGACACCCTAAAATATTTACTCATATTTCTTTTTTATTATATAAAGTGGCATATTCCAACTAAATTGTGTTTACAAATTTAGAATACCTGATATAGGTCGAAGTACTAAATAAACCAAGTAGAAGTACAAGAAAATAATCATTAAAAGTATAATTCAAAGTTCATCATTCACTTTTCTTAAGAAAAGTATTGACCGGGCACGGTGGCTCACACCTGTAATCCCAGCACCTTGGGAGGCTGAGGCGGGCGGATCACGAGGTCAGGAGATCGAGACCATCCCGGTTAACACGGTGAAACTCCATCTGTACTAAAAACATAAAAAAATTAACCGGGTGTGGTGGCGGGTGCCTGTAGTCCCAGCTACTCAGGAGGCGGAGGCAGGAGAATGGCGTGAACCCGGGAGCGGAGCTTGCAGTGAGCCAAGATTGCGCCACTGAGCTCCAGCCTGGGCAAAGAGGGTGAGACTCCACCTCAAAAAAAAAAAAAAAAAAGGAAAAGAAAAGAGTTGTGCTAGATTAAAATAGATGTTGTTTATTAAACAAATACACTAGAAATTCAATTTACTACAGACTATGAATGTTTACAAATCATCATTTATTCCAAAAAATTATAGCAACGGAATGTGATTCTAAATTTATTTTTCAGCTGTACTTAAACTTCCAATTAAAGATTAATATATTTATTTTTATTTGTATTCACTCAAACAATCCAAGCCTGATACTGAGCCCGAAACAGCTGCAAGCATTAGAAATACAAGATGAAAGTAATCTACTCTCAAGGAGAGTGCAATTGTTGGGAAAACAATGCAATTTTAAAAAATATAGCACCCCAAAGTGATGGTTTCTATGAGGAAAAAAAAGGGAATTATAAATGTGTCTCAGTAGAAACCTGAGAATTTTTAACTTCTGCGTTAAACTCACAATTATTTCAAATTTTCTCATATATATTGTTTGGTAGTGTATTTGTTATCTTACTCCAGATGTCCTGAGGTTACCAGAGAACCTGCTAAATTTTGAGGCTGAGCATTAAACACAAAACCACAGATAATATAGATTTGAATCTGTTTAATAAAAGGATACTTTAATATTTTTGTTGAGAGTATATGAATCAACATAAATGCTGAACATATTTGGAGTCAATTAAGAAAAAATATATTCTATTTTATTTCAAGATCCAAGTCATTAACTATTTAGCAACAATAATGGTTTCCATTACTGAGCACCTGGCATAGGTCTATGTGTCAGCCATTCTGCTAGGATTGGTATTACAAGCACGCACATACACACACATAAATACATGGAATCACATAAACACAGATATATGAGAAAATACTTATTACAGCAAAAATAAAAATTAGACATTTTTATCCCTATTTCTGTGTTGAAGATATTGACATTTAGAAAGACTGAGTTATCTGCCTAAGGTAACACAGCTCTTAAGAGGCTAAGCTGGTATTTGAAGGAAATGAAAATTAAAACAGCAATGAGCTATCACCTCACACCTGTTAGAATGTCTGTTACCAAAGGACAAGAGATAACAAGTGTTGGTAATGATATGGAGAAAAGGGAACTCTTGTGCACTGCCTGTGGGAACGGAAGTACAGCCATTATGGAAAACCATTCTGTCTCCAGCTATAGAAAACAGAAAGTTAGATGGAAGCTGAAGAAAATGACAACTTCTCACAATCATCTTGCTGACTAGATGCTCCTCCAAAATTAAAAATAGAATTACCTTAGAATCTAGCAAACTCACTTCTGGGTATATATCCAAAGGAAAATAATGAGTGCACATATTTGCTAGAATACTATCCAGCCTTAAAAAAAAAGAAAGAAATCCTGTCATTTGTCACCACATGAATGAATCTGGAGGACATTACATTAAGTGAAATAAGCCATGCAGAGAAAGACAAATACTGGATGACCTCACTAATACATAGAATCTAAAAGTGTAACAAATAGAATCATAGAGTAGAATGGTGGTTTTCAGGGTCTGAAGTTGGGGGAAGGGAGTGAGACCTGAATAATAGAGAGTGATTTCAGGAGAATAGAAAATTCCAGGCAGCAATTTCACATGACTAGCAAAAGGAAACTATTGAAATAGTTGCAGAGGCTATGTGTTGATAAGAACCTGAAAAGATGTGGACCAAGTTGTAACTGCCCAGTGGGTTCACCTTGCCCGCTGCCTAGACAGTGCCGATTTTTCAAGGGTGGGCGATTGCAATAGAGAAAGAGTAATGCACACAGATCTGGCTGTGTTTGCAGGAAACAGGAGTTTTTATTATTATTCAAATCCATCTCCCCATGAATTCAGGGATCCGAGTTTTTAAGGATAATTTGGTGGGGGGCGGGGGGGAAATGGGGATTGAGTTGAGAATACTGATTAGTTGGTTCAGAGATGAAATCATAGGGAGTCGAAGCTGTCCTCTTGTACTGAATCAGTTGTGGGGTGGGGACCATGAGATCAGATGAGCCAGTTTATGGATCTGGGTGTTGCCAGCTGGTTTATCAAGTGCAGGGTCTACAAAATATCTCAAGCAGTGACCTTTGGTTTTACAATAGTGATGTTATCCCCAGGAGCAATCTGGGGAGGATCAGAATCTTGTAGCCTCCAGCTGTATGACTCCGAAACCATAATTTCTCATCTTTTGGCTAATTTGTTAGTCCTGCAAAGGAAGTCTAGTCCTCAGGCAAGAAAGGGGCTTGTTCTGGGAAAGCTCTGTTACTGTCTTTGTTTCGAACTGTAAACTATTAATATAAACTAAGTTCTTCCTGAAGTTAGTTTGACTTACACCTAGGAAGAGACAAGGACAGCATGGAGGTGTTACAAGCAAGATGGAGTCAGTTAGGTCAGATCTCTGTCACTGTCATAATTTTCTCAGTTACGGGTTTTTGCAAAGGCAGTTTCCAAGCTGGCTTAGACACCTTTGGTGCTGGATTTGACCTAGGTTTCGCCTAGGACCTTATCATATGCTCATTAGCATATTAAATCACACACCTACCAGCACCATGACAGTTCCAGAAACACTCATATTTGGTGTAAAAATGGGTGGCACCACAGTTCTGATAAACCACCTTTTTCCAGAAATTTTCATGAATATTTCACTCCTCGGTTAAAGAAACCCACAAAGACCCCAAAATCCCTTGGCCATAATTGTTTTAAGTAGGTTTGTACTCCCTTTCTTGAGTGTGTGCTTTTCACTGCAATGAATCTCCATAATTTCACTATTTTCTGACTCATCCTGACTTCCTTCTCATGATGGTGTCAAGAGTCTGGACACCACTTGCGGTTGAGATTCCACTGGTATTTGGAGACCTCCCCCAGCCCACTGGTAGCAGAAGATGTTGGCCGAAGGGTACAAAGTTTCCATTAGAAAGGAGAAAAGTTTCTGGAGATCTACGGCACAGCGTGGGCACAGGCTATTAGTAATAGTAGCAGTATATAATTAAAGATTCGTAAGAGGGTAGATCCTAAATTTTCTCACCACACACACAAAGTGATAGTGATATTAAATCACTAGAAGGTATAATCACGAGTTTCAATAAAATTAAATTTTCTGGACTAGAGAAACATATGTATACAAAAATTGTAATTATGAGAATAATGAAAAGGTAAATCTTTTCTCCATTAATCTTGGTGGTAAAAGAAGGGTGCTAAGTATTTTAAAGAGAAGACATTTCCTCTAAATTTAGTGTAGATGAGTGCTATTGATTGAATTATGTTTCCCCATTGTTGATATATTGAAGCCTTAAGCTGTAATGTGATTGTCTTTGGACATAAGGCCTATAAGGAGGTAATGAAGGTCATAAGGGTGAAGCCTAGTTTCATAGGACTGCTGGCCTCATGACAATGAGAAGAGACACAAGAGACCTCTGTTTCTCTTCATGCATGCACAGAAGAAAGAAGAAAGAGAGAAGGCAGCTATCTGCAAGCCAAGATAGAGCCCCCAAGAACTGAATCTGCTGGCAGCTGGATCTGGTACTGATAGCCTACAGAACTGTGAGAAATAATGTGTGGTGGTTAAACGATCCAGCCTGTTGTATAATGTTTTGTTATGGCATCTTGAGCTGACTAGCACAACAGGATAACAGTGATTAAAGCCAATGTCAACGACTGCTTTTCCCTTTCTCCCTTTCTCCCTTTCTTTCTCCGTTTCTCCCTTTCCTTTCCTTTCCTTTCCTTTCCTTTCCTTTCCTTTCCTTTCCTTTCCTTTCCTTTCCTCTCCTCTCCTCTCCTCTCCTCTCCTCTCCTCTCCTCTCCTCTCCTTTCCTTTCCTCTCCTCTCCTTTCCTTTCCTTTTTTCTTTCCTTTTTCCTTTTCTTTTTCCTTTCCTTTCCTTTCACAGTGTCACTCTGTGGCCCAGGCTAGAGTGCAGTAGAGCCATCTTAGCTCACTGCAAGCTCTGCCTCCCAGGTTCAAGCCATTCTCCTGCCCCAGCCTCCCGAGTAGCTGGGACTACAGGCACCTGTCACAACGCCCAGCTAATTTTTTTGTATTTTTAGTAGATACGGGGTTTCACCATGTTAGCCAGGATGGTCTCGATTTCCTAAACTTGTGATCCGCCCACCTCAGCCTCCCAAAGTGCTGGAGTTACAGGTGTGAGCCACCGTGCCTGGCCCATCAATGACTTTTCTTATTAGAGAGTGTTATTTATAATAATGAGAGTATTTCATTAGAGAGTATTATAAAATAGGTGAAGAAAAAACTCATGGACCCTCACCTGTTACTCCTAAATCACAGGGGTGAGAGGACATTCTCAAATAATCAAACATTTCAAAGAAAATGTCAGGGTAGCTGGGCATATTTTCTAAAGATAGATAAAGCAAGGCAAGAGTAATTGTAAAATATTCTCAAAAATAAGATGAGGAAAAAGAAAATTCATCTAATCTGTGGAAATATGCTGGAGGACAAGAAATGCTTCTGAAAAACGAATATTGCAAGAATGTGGAAAAATTTGTTCAATATCTAACACGGGTTTTTAAAAATAGCTGAGGGGATATTGTATCTATAAAACTAGAGAAAGCAAAATTAAAGGGAAATTATTTGACTTTACTTATTTAAGATGAATCTGACAACTATCTATAACAAATTATAATGGAACAGGATACTGAATATACAGAAAAATGATTAAGAGTACAAAGACAATGAAAAACTTCAGGCACTCTCCAAGAATTAATATGAGAAAGATACAAGATAAAGCAAATAAAAACATTAACAACAAAAAAACCTTACAAACAGATATAGAAGATCTCATTTTGTATAGACTTAAATTGAATAAAGCAATCCTAGGATTAATGAAAAACAAAACAATATAGACTTCACATGCCAAAAAAAAATAATAATAATAACTTTTGAGTGTCAGGAAATAATTGATAAAAATATTTTGATACCTATATATAGGACAGTGTTTTTACTTAAAAAATTATAAATTAAAATTTCCCAAATCTCCAGGCAAGAAAAATGTACACAACAGAAAATGAGTAAAATATCACTCTGACAGTACAATTGTTACAACATAGTATGCCACAATTAAAATATTATCTTATAATAATGTAACTGTTCATGTAGCTATAAAAATCTAACAGCCACTGCCAAGTCATTTTTAGAGTATTGGAAACCCAAAAAAACAAACAAAAAAACAAACAAACAAACAAAAAACTCTTTCTGAATGAAAGTTAAAAAGTTTCAGTCCTGTGGCCTAGATATAAAGCAAAACAAAACAAAACAAAAACAAAACACATAAAAAGTATCGTAGAAGATTTCGCTAAATCAATTTTCGCCTAAAGCTTCCTCCTTATGTATTTGAAGTTCAGCCTAAAGATTTTTCTGCACATTGTGTACTGTATCAAGTGAAGGTGTAAACAGACCAGACATTAGTCTACACCTGTGCCAATCACAGAGTTTTGGCCAATCAAATGTAGTCACTTATTCCAACCACGTGCAAATAAGGCAAAGGTGGAGCTATAGGCAATCCAGCTGTTTCTGTACCTCATTTCCATTTTCTATGCCTCACTTTCCTTTTTCTGTCTATAAATCTTCCACCATGTGGCTGCGCTGGAATCTCCAAACCTCCGCTGGCTGGGAATGCTACCTGACTCGTGAATTGTTCATTGCTCAATTGCATGCCTTTAAATTTAATTCAGCTGGAGTTTTTCTCCTATCAGTTTTTATCATGAAATATTTTGAAAAGTGATGTATAATGTAGCCAGTTTAAACATGGTTAACTGTCACTATCATCATCACCAGCAGAATCACCATCACCACCACTACCACCAACGCCTTAAATGTTTCAATAAAATGCCAAGGTGAAGAAGTAAAAATGTGCCAAACTTTTAACTCATAAAGTCTAATTGAGTATATTTTAGTTTAACCTTGACAATAAGAAAGAAACAATACAAAAATAATTATTATATTAAAGACAATTACTAGTAGAATAAGACATGCCTTCAAATCACTGAAAGTAAAGAAAAAATGAAATTTTAGATTATATAGGAGAAGAAATGTGGTTTAAAAAAAGTTAGGTGACATAATGAAGACCTATGTAACATAATACCTAGGAATTCACTGCACACTCATAAAATGCAATTATTAAAGTGTTTATGACTTCATTCATATAAAATAGTCACTTATGTTTGCAGATGACTAAAGGAAAAATATTTATATACAATATAATGAAACATTTATTTTAAAAATCAGTCACATTTATAACAATGACAAGGATAATAGTAATCCTGATTTATGGAGTTATATAATTAACCTTCAAGACATTGCTATGAGATAATATCTGTGGCAATGACTTAAAAAATAAACACAAGAGAGTTTCTAAAATTTCACAATTTTTGCATTAAAAGACAGCTTTGGGGCACAATTCTAAATTATGTCTATTTGTATGCAAAGTCTGAGTTTGTATTACGATATTGATATTAGAAGATAAGAAGTACTACAATGTTGACAATGTTTACTCTAAAGGAGACACTATTGGAGATTAACTTTTAACTTTCTCAATCAATATTTACATTATTGCAAGAAATATATATGGGAAACTGGGAAACATGTGGCATAAACTTTCAAATATAATATCTATTAAAATGAAATATATACATATATTTAACTTGGGTAGCCAATGTTGTATAACATTCCATATAATAACCATGCTGTTTAAATAATATCTGTCTTTAACTTTTTTCAGTCTTCAGAGAATGCTTAAGACTAGATTGGTGATGAGAAAGTTGTAGGAAGTGTTAAGCTATCTTCATTTAAGAGCAATTGGAGTAGGGAGTGGGAACAACTCAAAAGCATTTTCAGAAAACAAAGAGTAGCAGTTTTAATGGCAGTAGGGGCTTACTCAAAACCTCTGCCAGCTATAGGCTGAACAATAAGCTACTGTGACGCAGGGGTAAGTCCTAGGAAGACAGTCATAAAATATAATTTCACACATTCCTGGTAATCTGAAAGAGTATGTTCAAGTCTAAGGATTTATACTCTCAGGAGGAATCAGAGAGAAGAAAAACAATCTAAGCTTCTGGTCCTTGTGTGACAGTAAGAAAAAATAACTCTTTAAACTCTAATAGCAGCCTCCAACACAATTGCTAAAATGGAAAGAGTAAAATCTTACCAGTAGGCTTCAACATAACCTTTGACAAATTTAACTTATGCTGATCTAAAATAGCAATGTCTATTGATTTAAAAAAAAAAATCTGAGAAGAAACAGTAGAGGATGCATACTGCATAAAAATGAACTGCATGGCCGGGCATGGTGGCTCACACCTGTAATCCCAGCACTTTGGGAGGCTGAGGCTGGAGGATCATGGGGTCAGGAGATCAAGACCATCCTGGCCAACATGGTGAAACCCCATCTTTACTAAAATACAAAAAATTAGCCAGGTGTGGTGGTGCACACCTGTAGTCCCAGCTACTCAGAAGGCTGAGGCAGAGGAATCCCTTGAACCCGGGAGGCAGAGATTGCACTGAGCCGAGATCGTACCACCGCACTCCAACCTGACAACAGAGTGTGACTCTGTCTTAAGAAAAACAAAAACAAAAACAAAAAACAAACAAAAAAAAAGAAAATGTACTGCATATAATCAGTTCAGTCAAGTCATTAAACAAGCAAATAAATGACTAAAAAAATAAATAAATAAAACATAATTTCCAAGATTGAGTTGTTAAGAGGTTGAACATCCAGAATCTCTCTCTCTCTCTATATATATATATATATCATCAAAAATGTCCAATTTTCAACAAAAAACATATATTCAAATATATAGGAAAAAAAGTAAGATAATAAATCTGTTCTTAAAGGAGACCCGATGTTAGACTTGGTTAACAGAGTTCAGAGTAGCTCTTTTAAACATGTTAAAAACAAACAAACAAACAAAAAAAACAACTAGGAAACATATCATCTAAAGGATATAAAGAAGATACAATGAAAATGTCTTGTAAAATCGTGTATACCAGTTAAGAGGCAGAAATTATAAAGCAAACCAAATGACAATTCTGGAATTGAAAAGCATAATATGAAATAAAAAATTCACATGAGAACTTCAAAGTAGACTTGAGCTGTAAGAAAAGTCAGCAAACTTGATGACAGATGAAGATTATGTAAGCTAAGATTATGTAAACAGAGAAAAAAGAGGACAAAGAAAAATTAAGAGACTCAAAGAAATATGGGATAACTTCAAATATGATAGTTAACGAAGACTTTTTTAAAGCTACATAGACCCCTTACAATTTGCCCACAAGGAAATATGGATATCAAGATCTATACCCTAAAACAGTTTTGTTGAATTTCATCCTGGCAATGTAAATTGATAGCTTATCTTCACAGGTGCAAGATAGGAAGTCATTCCTCTGCTCACCTGAGAAAAATGCCTATCTTCTTGCTTCCTCTGCCTTATTATTTAAGTAAAAATGCAGATTCACTGAGCCCAGACTAAGGCATAAATCCCTATTCCTCTATCCTGCTCTCACACGTAAATTGTGTATTCAGTGAAAGGCTGACCAAAGACTCAAAAGAATGCAACCATTTTTCTCTTATCTATCTATGACCTAGAAGGCACCTGTCCCTGCTTCCAGTTGTCCTGTCTTTCTGAACTGAACCAAAGCATGTGCATCTTACACCTACTGGCTGTGGTCTCATGCCTCCCTAAAATGTATAAAAGCAAGGTGTACCCCAACCACCTTGGGCACATATCAGGACCTCCTCAGGCTGTGTGTGGGCAAGTCCTTAACCTTGGAAAAATAAACTTTCTAAGTTGATTGAGACCTGTCTCAGATACTTTGAGTTCACAGTCCACATCCAAGAAGCTGAAAACTTCCAAATAGGATAAACACTCTCAGACACATCAGAGTCAATACGTTGATGGCCGAAAACAACGACAATAACAAAACATTACATATGAGAGAACTGCAATAAAATTAACTACTGCGGACTTTTCATAAGGAAAAGTAGGGGCTAGAAGGCTATTGGAAATACACATTCAAAGTGCCAAAAGTAAAAGTACATAAGTAATAATTCTGACTATTACTGGGTTTATACATATGTAAAAACAATAGCACAAAGAGGAGGGATAAAAAATATAAAAGACTAAGTTTCTTTATTTCTAGAATTGTTTGCTTATATCTAAAGGTATTTGATAAGTTAAGGTATTAAAATAAATTCCTAAGCAACCTGTGATAAAATAATTCTAAGAATAGTATTAAAAGAAATAAAGGAATTAATATGTTACACTAACAAATACCCATTTAATAAAACAAATTTTAAAACGGGGGATAAGAGAACAGAACAGACACAAGACACATAGAAAATACAACATGGCAGGAATCTAGATATCAGTTCTACCATGTTGATAATGACAATACAGGTGAATGTATTATATAATCCAAACAAAATGCAGATAGTAGTCTTATTATTTTTTAAAAAACACAATTAAATGTTGACTGTAGGAGACACACTTTAGATTCAAAGAAGTGAAAGTTTGAAAGTAAAATGATGGAAGATGTACTTACCATGCAAATATCAAATTTAAGACAACTGGAGTGGCTATAAAAAAAATAAGCCAAATCAGACCTCTAAAAAGACATATTACCAGAGATAGAGAGATATTGTATGATGACAAAGGCCATAAAGCAAGCCTTAGTAAATATGAAGGGATGGAGATCATACAAAGTATGTTGTTTGAGGATTTTTGAATGAAATTAAAAATTAATTCAATTTCCTTCAATGGAAAGAAATTAAAAGTTAGAAGGAAATTTAGAAATTTTACAAATATATGAAAATTAACATATTTCTGAATTACCAATGGATCAATGCAGAAGTCACAAAGAAAATTAAAATCAGAAAAAATTACATGTAAAACATAAGGTACGCAGCCAACAGTTATGAGAGTGAAGTGTACACTTTTAATGCCTATATTAACAAACAAGATCTCAAATCAAAAACCTAACAACTACCTCAAGAGATTTAAAGATGTACAGGAAATTAATTCCTAAACATTTAGAAGAAAGAAATGATAATAAAGTAGAAATAAGAAGTTTATTATAATATATATTACTTTTAATACACAAAGCCAACAAAAGCAGAAGTTGACCCTGAACATCAACAAAACTGACAAACCTTTAGCTATGGAAGTCAATAAAATAAAGAATTATTACTAAAATCAGAAATGAGTAAGGTGATATTACTCACTGATAAAAATAAAAATTAAAAAGGAATATTTTGAACAATTTTATGCTAAAAGAGTGGATAATTTTTAAAAATGAAAACATTACCAGTGAAAAGTAAACTATCAAAATAATTAAAGAAGAAATAAAATTTTGAATAAAATTCTAGCAAGTAAAACTATTCAACTAGTTAATCTTAAAGTTCCCACAAAGCAAAGCATAGGACTGGACTGACTTCACTGGAGAATTAAACTAACCATTTAAAGAAGAATTAACATAAATCCTCAAAAACTCTTCCAAAAATAGTAAATGGAATACTTCTCATATTTTCTAGCATCAGTGTTGTTCTAATGCTAAAACTAGGAAAATATACCACAAGAAAAAAACTATAGATCAGTATCTCTTCTGAATATTGATTCAAAACTCCTCAACAATAGATTATTAAATTTAAAAATACTGCAACACGTAAAAGGAATCATACGCCATGATCCAGTGAGTTTCATCCAAGGAATACAAGACTGGTTTAGCATGAAAATAAATGAACGTAATATACCATTTCCATAGAATAAAGGACAATAGCCACGGAACTACATCAGTAAAATAAAATAACACTTGGCAAAATCCAACACCTTTTTTGATAAAAGCACTGGACTAACTGCCAATAGAAGAGAATTCCTAAAGCTGATAAAGAACATTCACAAAAAAGGTACAGCTAACATGCTTAATGATGAAAACTGAATGCTTTCTTACTAAAATCAGAAGGACAGTAAGAATACCCTTTCTTTCGCTCTTACCACTTCCACTCAACATTGTATTGAAAATTCTTTCTGGGGAAATTAAGCAAGAAAAATAAATCAAAGACATTCAGATTGAAAAGGAGGATATAAAACTTTCTGTATTTGCAGATAACATAATTTTATATATTCTAAAATTTCCATAGAGGGGGGAAGATATTAGGACTAATAAACAAGTTTAACAAGATTACACAATATAAAATCAACATACAAAACCCTTTTAATTTTCATACACCATCAATGAACAATCCTAAAACAAAATTAAGGAAACAATCTACTTGTAGGATCAACCAAATAATAAAACACTAGAATAAATGTAGCAAAGGAGTATAAGACATCCATACTACAAACTACAAATCATTTTTGAAAGAAGTTAAAGAAGGCACACCATCATGTCACGTTTATACATATGTAACAAATCTGCACATTGTGCACATGTACCCTAGAACTTAACGTATAATAAATTAAAAAAAAGAATGTAATATATTGCCTGGAATATAATACATGTTATACAAATGTTTGTTAAATAAATAAAGGAAAGATCTAAAATGCACATATGTATTTCTATAGAAGCCATTTACAATTTGATTAACAATGCTAAAAATTATAAATAAATTGCTCAAAAATAGGGTCATTTATAAATTGATTATGGAATCGCTGTAATATTAAATGTTATATAATCATTAAAATTGCAGAATTATCACAACAACAACAAACAAGAAGTTAAAGAAAACTTAAGCAATTGGAAAAACATTTCACATTAGTGGGCCAGAAGACTGACTCTTCATGGTTGAGATGGCTATACTCCTCACATTTACACATTCAGTGCAGTCACTGACAACATCACAGTTTCCCTTTTTGCAGAATTGACATGCTGATGCTAAGATTCAAATGGAAATGAGAGAGATGCAGAATACCCAAAATAATACTGGAAACAAAGAATGATGTTGGACGACACACACTTCCTAATTTCAAAATGTACTGCAAAATGAAAGTAACATGACCGTGTGGTATTGGCACAAGAATAGGCATTTAGAGAAATTGAATAGAATTGTGAGTCCAGGAAAAACAAACATATGACAACAAAAAACTAACACAATCAATTGATTTTTGACATAGTTACCAGTAAGAATGGAGAAAGAATAGACTCTTCAAAAAATGGTATTGGGAAAAATATAATTTATATGAAAAAAAAACTATTTGGGTCCTTATTCACACCATATGGAGATATGAACTCTGGACCATAGATGTCAATGTAAAAGCTAAAACTATAGAAACTTCAAAAGGATACATACAATAAATTTTTGTCATCTCGGTTTAGGCAATTATATTTTAGATATGACACCAAAAGTACACATGTTGAAAGGGAAATTATTATGTTGGAGTATCTCAAAATTAAAAACATTGTACCGCAAATAATACCATTAAGAAAGTGAAAGACAATCACAGACATATTTGCAAATCTAATCATCATATACTTACTGACAAATAAATATCAAAAATATATAAGAATATTTACAACTGAATCATAAAAAAGACAGGAAACCCAATTAATAATGACACTGGAGTTTCATTTCAAGTTAGCAACAGGTATTAAAAATAAAAATGATAAAATTATGGCATAGTATTTGCAAGGAGATTTTCTCAAAGATAATGCACAAATGGGTAAAAAGTATATATTTTCAACATTGTTTGTCACCAAAATAATACAAATTAACATGACAGTGAGATACCACTTTGGACTCACTAGGAAGACTATCTTCAGAAACATAAACAGCAACTGTTGCCAACCATGTAGAACAACTGTAACCCTTCTATTCACTGATGGGGATGTAAAATAGTGCTGGCTTTTGGAAAACTGTTCCTCAGAAGGTTAAATACTGAGTTACCTTATGACCTGGGAAATCTGCTCCTATATTTATATTCTAGAGAAACAAAAACATATCCACACAAAACTTGTTCATAATGTTCAAAACAGCATTATTTATAATAGCCAAAAAGTGGAAACAACACAAATGTCCATCAACTAAAAAATGGGTAAGTCATGACATATTCATACAATGGAATGTTAGTCAACATTAATACATAACGAAATACTGGTACATGCAACAACATGTATGAAACTTGAAATCATTATGATGAAAAGAACCAGTCACAAAAGATCACCTAGTATATGATTTCATTATTACGAAAATGAAACAAACACAATTGTGTAGGGATGAAATAAAGATTAGCATTTGTATAAGTAAGGGAGGGGAGTAAAGAATGGTTGTAACGGGAAGATTTTTTTTTTCCTGGAAAGATGATGAAAATATTTTAAATTTATAATTTCATAATTGTTTTACAAGTGTTTTAGGATATACTAAAAGCATTGAATTGTACACTTTAAATTCTTGCATTTTATGGCATTTTATGGTACATGGATTACGTCTTAATGTAGATGCTGAAAATTATATGTAACTATGCTATTGTTATTAAAATGCAATTTTCACATTAATTAAACTAGTATGCTCTAAGTAATATATGTAACATCACTTGTTAAGTAGTATTTATATGAAGTGAAACTAATTGAAATGACTTAATAAATATTTCATCTCTCTCCTCTCTCATTCTCTATATCTTTTTAATTCTGAGAGTATTCAACATGTGGTAGTGACAAAATAAACTTCAAAAATAGCTTAATTCTTAGTCATGCCCTTTTTTGAAATTTGGAAATTACAACAATACATTGTATTTTATATTTAAATAAAGTTTCAGTTAAATTTATTATTTGAGAATGTATGTGATATTATTCAACACTGCATTAGTCCATCTTCACGCTGCTGATAAAGGCATACCGAGACTGGGCAATTTACAAAAGAAAGAGGTTTATTGGACTTACAGTTGCACATGGCTGGGGAGGCCTCACAATCATGGTGGAAGGCAAGGAGGAGCAAGTCACATCTTAGGTGGGTGGCAGCAGGCAAAGAGAGAGCTTATGCAGAGAAACTCCCATTTTCAAACCGTCCTATTTTGTGACACCCACTCACTATCACGAGAACAGCACGGGAAAGACTGGTCCCCATGGGTCCCTTCCACAACACGTGGGAATTATGGGAGCTACACTGGGTCCCTCTTACAGCATGTGGGAATTACGGGAGATACACGATGAGATTTGGGTGGGGACACAGAGCCAAACGATATCAAATACTAACGTAATTTAAAAAGTAATATCGATCTAAATAATATAAAATTTACCTAATAAATAAATAAATATATAAAAGATTATCACCTCACTAATTGAATTTAACTTAACTCTAAACTATTATATCTTTTTTTTTTCTTTTCTTTTTTTTTTTTTTTTTTGAGGCGGAGTCCCGCTCTGTTGCCTGGGCTGGAGTGCAGTGGCCGGATTTCAGCTCACTGCAAGCTCCGCCTCCCGGGTTCAGGCCATTCTCCTGCCTCAGCCTCCCGAGTAGCTGGGACTACAGGCGCCAGCCACCTCGCCCGTCTAGTTTTTTTTTTTTTTTTTTTTTTTTTGTATTTTTAGTAGAGACGAGGTTTCACCGTGTTAGCCAGGATGGTCTCGATCTCCTGACCTCGTGATCCGCCCATCTCGGCCTCCCAAAGTGCTGGGATTACAGGCTTGAGCCACCGCGCCCGGCCTAAACTATTATATCTTTTAAAGGAAGTAAATTGTATGCCTTAGATATTTCTCATTTGTTTTCCAAAAGCTCTAATATGTAGACTAAAGCAATAATATTTCAATTAACATTCCTTTTATATTCAGTCTGCTGCTCTATTCAAAAACATGAAATAAGAGTGAAGACAGTGTTGGGAGAGGGAACTAAGATGCTCTCCCACACATTTTGCTTTTCATACTGAGACTGGTTCATTTATCTGTTGTCTGAGAGGTTTAATCATCTCTAATGAATTCTGGTGGTATTTTGGGTTAATAGACTTTCTTCGTTTCATTAAGCTTTTATGAATTTTATGGGTTTTCAAAATAACTAGTTTAAATTTATTCACACATATGCTTCACTAATGATTTATTTTACTTTGTTCATGTATGACAGTAAGAGGAAAGTGATTTTAAATTACTCTGTTTTCTGACCTTTTTACAGTACTCCACACATTAGTATTTCCCAGTTGCTCAATGAAACATGACCAGGTTCATCACATTTTGACTTGAAACCAAAGACCATACTAAATGGGAAACTATTCTGATCTTTCTGAGTGCAACTTCCCACCCTGAAAAAATGATAGAGAAAAGAAAGAGAAGATGAAAGACAAATAAGGGGGAGGAAACAGAGCAGGAGAGACAAAGAAACAGAGAAAGAAAGGGACACACAGATTTACACAAAGAGAGATGCAGAGAGAGCCAAAAAGAAACAAAGACATATACACAAAGACAGTGATCATAATTCCAAAAGGATTTAATTATTAATTTCAATAGGTACACTGTAGCTATTACTGATTTTAAAAGGAGGGGAAAGATGATTCTACTTTAATCAACTAGAAGCTTACTTTATTAAAACTATGCTTCAAAGGAATTTAAATCCATTAACACAATGACAAAAATTAGATTTTTTAAGATAAAATTTACCCAGAGGTATTTGTGTAAAATTGTTTCTTTAAGTGTTGTAATGGTCATTAAGGGTAAACACCAAGAAAGCATTTTCACACATAGCACATCTTCAGTGACCTTCTTTCTAACTTAGCTTACCTTCCTTGGAGAAAGTAATTATATTACCATATTTCAATGTGTTCTTCTAATTTTTTTGTTGTCTTCGCAAAACTCTATATCTCCAGCACTTTTTACCATAGCTGATTATTTAATTTTATAAATAAGAAAGAGATGGCATAAACAAAACCAACTGTGCATATTTGCCACAAAATTAAATAGTATGGAATTGTGTGTGACATCTTCACTGAACTATGAATGAGTAGGAGGGACATTTTCAGTAAGCCACATTCACAGTTCAGAACTGAGCATCAATGTGCTTATAAGTAATTTTAGTGAAGATAGTTATAACTAAGTCAAATGAGATTGTAAAAAGTTTGATCTGTATCACATAACTGAATAGTTATTAAATAATTTGGGTTATAGTTTATTATTTCTGAAGCAATTTACTTTAAATTTTACTCAAAGAGAGTACATATTTATACTAACTGGCACACACAAAAAAATGATGATGGGAAAATGTATCTTGTATTACATTTTTATTTTAAGAGCTGTGTGTATTATTAACTTGAAAACAAATATCGAAGTCATACAGAACAATAAGATCCATTAAACCACAAATAAATTTTGAACAAACTTGCATTTTCAAAAGTCTAATCAAGAAATAAAATAGCCACTGTTAAAATTTTCTCTATGTAATACTGAAACTATTGAAAACAGTTTCTTGATAAAGGTACATGAACATAGGAAGAAATATCCTGAAATTCCTTGTCAAAAGCTCCAGTAACTGAGTGAATGTCAGACACAATTCACTCAATTGACATTCACTCAGTCACTGTAAAAAGTAGTCTAATTGTCTGTGTCTTTCCCCCTTCCACAGATTAATATCTTTGATGTCTCCCCACATTAGTTCTAGGATTATATCATTTGATTTCCATAGTCAAGTGGACATAAACTTCTGTTCAGCTTTATTTTCCCCATAAATAAAATAATCAGGTGATATGTGACTAGACTGACCTTGTTTTACTGAGCATCACCTATATCAAAACTATTCTGGTTCTCAAGTACCATTGATTTAATGCCTCACAGTTTTATGCTGAAGTTAGCAACAGAACAGAGACTTGAATTTTATTCTTGAAGGAAACATAGGAACAAAATGTAGAAAAGGGCACAATGAATTAAGCATATGGATAAATCAAAACTAATGGCTGGGGAAAACAGACAAGCAACAATAATAATTTTTATATAGTGATTGAACTTAAATGATAAAAGAGCTACAAAACAATGTAGAAAATATAATAGTCTTTAATAAATACAAGAAAATGATTACTATTTTCAGAAAAGGAAAATGAGGCTTGGAACATTTGAAAGAGTTGTCTATCATTAAAAAGTGATAGTGTGGTAAGAAAAGGACCTAGTTCTAGATCTTCTGACATCCATTTGTTCATTTCCAAAATATATTTTGAGAGCAAAAAAAAAAAAAAAAAGCATTCCTTCTTGTGAAGGTAAGTTTTCATAATACTTTACGTCCTCTTTGGTATATCATAATTTTGTCTTCTTTTCTGAGAACATTTTGTTTCTCTTCCATTTATGTTTCTTATTTCAATTAATTATTGTTTCATTTCTTCTATTCTGTAAAAATCCATTATTAGTTTTTGAATTTATCTTTCATATTTTGTTTTTAAATAATATCCCTAGAAGTGTGCTCACAAATATATATTTCCTTTTAGAGTGTGCTACTTTGTAGCTGTTTCAGTTTTGTGGGTTTATTTTTTAAGAAAAAAATGTTATCATTTGGCATATTAATTTTCATTTTTTGCTTTGTTATAGTTGTTTTGCATGCTTTGCATAAATGATTAAATCTTTTGCCTACTTATGAACAGGATTCATGTGCATCTTCTTTTGTTTGTCTGGAAAAGAAGTTTGGCAGTTTTATCTATGGTTTCTTTTCTTTTGTTCATCTCTTTCTTTCCATGTTCAATTTTTTTTTTATTTTTGGTAAGAGTATTTCCTACATCTTTTGCTATTTAGCTCTCTTTTGTCTTAAAGGTTCTCCAATATTCCTCTTATCATTATTATTTTATTCACTATTTAGTCTCCAAAATGTCTTACTCTCTTATTTTCTCCACTAGTAATGAGTTTCAAAGATTGCCTAAAGCTCCCACATTTTAAAATAATTTTTCTATATCTCTTCGCTCTCCAAGACTTCTTTCTTGTGTTTTCACAGTAATGAGCATTTTTGCTTCTTGAGAGTTATTTTAGCTGAACTTATACTCTCTGTTTCCCATTTCAAGCTTTCAAGTAATATTTAGTAATATTTCATGTGCTTCATTCTATATTGTTGTAAACCAATAATTCAGAAATTCATAATTATTTGCTTCATCATTTTCTCTATGATATTTCTTTTTGTGAAATATTCACATTATTGCTGTTGTTACTGTTTGTTATTTTAGACAGTATATTTTGTGTTGATGATTTAGACTAGCACTTCTATAGAGTAAAGGTATAAAAACTGTAACTTGTATTATAGAAAGACCAACATATAACTGAGTAATACATGCTGGTCTTCCCTTTTATTCTAGAGAAATGTTAAACTTTTGGAAAAATCAAATATGAATGCTATAGCATTAGTCAACAAGTCATAAAGCACCAATGCAAAATATCAATTTCATTTGAAGGGTAAAAAGAAGTTCAGATATTCCATTTGCTACTGACTTGCAATATACACAGGTAAGAAATTTTTATTCTAATTTACAAATGACAGAATGGGAATTCATCTTTATGTAGAAAGATAACTGACATGAATATCAGCAAAAAACACATTTTTATACCTTGCTCTGAAATTTTATGCTTTGATATCTTATACAAATATGTGATGACAGATAAACTAAAAATGCAGGAGATGGAAAATAAATTTATGTTCAGTAAAAAACCTTTAATCTTATGCAAAATAAAACTTATCATGAGCACACTGAAGAATTTTCAACATAAGGAAAATGTGGCATTACTGAAGACTCAACATAACCAAAGGTTATAATTTTAGTATTTATTTATTTATTTATTTATGATTGTTTTGTTAAAATGAAAGACATAGATTATCTTTTTCTAAGCTCATTTTAAATCCTTCAATTGCCTCTGGCTATGACTCATTAAAAAAAAGGCTATACCATTAAAATGTAGCAAGGTAAAGTATCATCATTATAAAAGTTCATTATCTTTAGCATTGTCCTAATGCTGAGGACTTGACAAATTTTAAGGAATATAATGTATTTTTCTTCTTTGGAAGCCATTTTCCTTTACTGAATTTGAAAAATTCAGGCTGGGCATGGTGGCTCCCAGAACTTTGGGAGGCCGACGCAGGCAGATTGCTTGAGACCAACATGGGCAACATGGTGAAACCCTATCTCTAGAAAAAATACAAAATTCCCACCTAATCAGGAGGCTGACATGGGAGGATAGGTTGGCCTGGGAGGTTTAGCACGCAGTGAGCCATGATCCTTCAGCCACTGCACCTCGTCTTGGGCTACACAGTGAGACTGTCTCAGAAAAAAATAAAAAGAAAAATTCTTACTTATTCATAGACAAAAATTGTAAACGTTGAATTTTCAATTGATACAGGAATGAAATTACCATTTCTAGTTTGATCAGGCTGTAAATACATAGTCTCAAAGCTTCCTGCAATTTGCTTTGACTATTGTGTACTGTAATTTATCATTTTGCAAAGTTACTGTACCGAGGTCTCATGACATGACTGTGCCTATGACAAGAGCCCCCAGGCATGGAACTGCTGGCCTCTATGAGCTGAATGTAACGCCATAACAGTAAGAAAGAAAGCAGAATCACAAGCAAATGAATTACGTGGCATAACTGTGAATTCTGTGTCACTCTTCTCAAAGCCGGGGATCATAGTCTCTTCTTCTTAATAAAAATGAGAGGATTTGGCCGGGCACAGTGGCTCACGCCTGTAGTTCCAGCACTTTGGGAGGCCGAGGCAGGCGGATCATGAGGTCAAGAGATCAAGACCATCCTGGCCAACAGGGTGAAACCCTGTCTCTACTAAAATACAAAAAGTAGCTGGGCGTGGTGGTGGGCGCCTGCAGTCCCAGATACCGAGGAGGCTGAGGCAGGATAATTGCTTGAACCCCAGAGGCAGACGTAGCAGTGAGCTGAGATTGCACCTCTGCACTCCAACCTGGTGACAGAGCAAGACTCCATTTCAAATAATAATAATAATAATAATATTAAAAAGAGAGAGAGAGAGAGAAAGTTTGCAACTGTGTTGCTTAATTCCTTTTAAGCAAGAAAATACAAAAGTTTCAAAGATGGTGATATGGACAGGAGGCAGGGAAATACTGGGTAGAAAAAGTGGTTCCCTGGCAAATGCACCACCCTCAAGCCTGAAAACCCACAGTCCTAAGTGGAAACAGGCATTCCTGTTTTCATGCCCAAATGTTGCCTTTTGACATGCCACATTCGCCTACCCTGTACCCCATCTAAACTCCAAATCCCAGACTCCACGAACAGAAGAGCAGCAGCACAGCAGAGTGGTGCAGCAGAGAAGGAGAGAAGAGAAGGATAACATCGAGAGGACTTCGGCTGGGGAGGGTCAGTGAGGAGATCAGCCATGGGGCAAGCGAACTCCAGGGGAAGATTATCTTCCTACTCCATCTCCTTTCTAGCTCTCCATCCAAACAGCTGAGAGCCACCTTTATCACTCAATAAAATCCCCACGTTCGCAATCCTTCAAGTCCATGGGACCTTATTCTTCCCAGATGCTGGACAGGGACCCAGGTACCAAGAGGACAGAGTGTAAATGGCTGCCACTGTGACTCTCCCCTGAGCTGGTCTAACACTTGGTCATCCACAGATAGCAACTGCTATAAGAGTATTAATTGTAACACACCCCTAGATGCTACCATGGGGCCAGAGCCCAAAAGCGCTCACTCCAGCTCCTGCGCCTGCCTGTCTGCATGCTCACCCTCCTGTTAGGGGTTTGAGGGTGAAGTCACAGAGCAAAAGAGGCACATCCCTGTCACAAATACTGCAAGGGGAGTCAGGGAACTTTCCCATTTCATTGGTAATGTTTTATTTTTAAGCCAATTGTGTGTATATGTCTGTTCATTGATATTATTTTTGTTGAATGTGTACACTCATAGATATTCTTTCTGTTAAATAAGTCACAATAAAATTATTCTTGTAAAATTTGTTAAGAATATAAATTGCCTAAAATTTAGATCTACTTATAAGTACTGGCAAGTTGTATTACAGGGTAAGTTTACTAAGAAACAAAATTTTTGTTCACTGCCGGATATCTAGTGCCCACAAAAGTGCCTTGCCTGCAATAGGTGCTTAGTATATATTGATGATTGAATAGAGTTAATATATAATAATCTGAACAAAATCAAAGAGAAAAAATATGTTGGGATTTCAGTGTATTATTATCACACCTTCATTTTCTAAATATACAGAGTTGAATTTACAGAATTACTTGTTGATCCAGCTATCTTCTTTGACCCTTTTTTCCATGATTTTCCTTGAACTGTCAATTCTTTACTAATATCGCTTAGAGGTATCTCTTTTTGTATCCAGCCAACTTTACCTTTTGCAATATTTCCAATCTTGCATTTAAATTCTTGATTTTTTTCTCAGGTACAAATTATTGTATTCAAAAGATACCCTTCAGCTATCTGCAAAAAGTTAGCAAAACAAGCTCCCTACAAAAGAAAGGTGACAGGTAGCCTATAAATAAAGGAATGAGAGGGAAATTCATTCTGGTAATCTTTTTTTAATTACAAGGATCATTTCTAAAAGGGACAAAACTGATTTTAAAATTGTTGTTTGTAATATATATTATCTCAATATGGAAAATAAAAATTCCATGCCAAACAAGTAATGCAAATATTTAAGTGCTTAATATTCATTTTCTTTGTGTCAAATATTGAGCAAGTTACTTGTGATACAAAAATTAGGAAATAATACATGCTCCCTACCTTCCAATAGCTTGCAGTCTAGTTAAAGAAACAGATAACTGTAGCATATTTTTAAGTGCTACAAATAAGTATTCATAAGTTTATGGGGAATCCAAGTGAACAATGTATCCTAAATAGGCAAGTCAAGAAATGTAATTCCAAGTAGTTATTGAAATCTACAAGTTTTCCAGGTGAAGAATAAAAAAAGAAGGGAGGGGAGATAGATTAAGCATCCCAGAAAGATGATACAGAGCTGTCGAAGCATATGAAAAATCCGAGGAATACAACTCAATGGATCATGGGTGTAATTGAGGCAGTGTTGAGAATCCACTGATTAAAAAAGAAGTTCAAATTTAAATTCAGAACCAAATTTAAAGTGCCCTGCATGCATATAAAACCATATGATCAAGGACATAACGGTTATTTTGTTCTTTATAATTTACCTCTTGGTGATTGATAGAATAAAAAGACAGATGTTTTACAGCTATTCTGTAGACCCTCTTCCAGGAAGGAACACCTTGTGTATATATCAAATATGAAATTTGGATTTGCTATAAAGTCACAAAATCAGTATTGAAGAAGGGAAAAAATCTTAACTGTCTACTTGGCGTGTCTTTAAGAAAGTAGTTATTTTAAGTTTGACTATTCAGAGACATTCTTGAGTTCCATAATACTCCAGAAGAATATATTTTATTAGTTTCATCTTCCAGAGATTTTCCCTATCCTTAGCTTCCAACAGGCCCATTTGTGAAAGGTGAACACTCGAAATATTATTTCCACTTTTTTTTAGTACTACAGAAAACTACATTTTCTGCTACATTAAAATAAGCAGAAAGTTTCATGACATTGGTTTTGGCAATGCTTTCTTCGATATGATACCAAAAACACAGGTAGCAGAAGCAGAAATAGGCAAGTGGTACTCTGTCACACTGAAAAGTGTTTGCACTGCAAGAAAAAACAATCAACAGAGTGAAAAGCCAATCTATAGAATGGGAGAAAAATATGTGCAAACCATATATCTGAGAAGGAGTTAATATGCAAAGAATCTCTTACAAATCAATTGCAAAACAAAACAAATGGCCCAATTTTAAAATAATGGCAAAGGACTTGAACAGACATTTTTCAAAGAATAAATACAAATGTCTAACAAATGTATTAAAGATGTTCAACATCACTAATCATGAGGGTGGTGCAAATTAAAACCACAATGAGATATAACTTCATACCTGTTAGTATGATCATTATTAAACGAAGGAAACCATAAAAAGTGTTGGCAAGGATGTGGAGGAAAGATAATTCTTATATACTGTTGGTGGAAATGTAAAAAGATGCATAATGTGAAAAACAATCTGGGGATTCCTCACAAATTAAAAACAGAACTACCATAGGCTCCAGCAATCAAATTTTTCAATATTTATCCAAAAGAACTGAAATTATAATCTCAAAGAGGTGTTTGCACTACCGTGTTTACTGCAGCATTATTCACAAAAGATAAGATGCAGAGGAAAACTAAATGTCCATAGATGAATGAATTAATTTTAAAAATGTGGTATATATACATACCATGGAATATTTTGCCGCTAAAAAGAAGAGGAAGATTCTGCGATATGTGACAACATAGATGAAACTTGATTACATTATGCTAAATGAAAAAAGCCACAGAAAGACAAATACTGCATAATTACACTTATGTGCAGTATCTAAATAGTCAAACTCTTAGAAGAGGAAACTGTAATGTTGGTTTTCGGGGGCTGGAGGGTGGGGAAGACAGGAAGTTGCTCTTCAACCTGTATAAAGTTTCAGTTATGGAAGCTAGTCACTTCTAGAGTTCTGTTGTTCAGTGTTCTGCTCATAGTTAACAGTACCGGACACTTTCAAATTGTTTAAGAAGGTAGATCTCATGTGTTCTTACCAAAACAAAACCCTTTTCAAGATACCTGCATAGGAGCCTCTAGACATTGCTCTGCATTTTCTGGCTATCTTCTGCATATATATTTTCCCATCTCTTGATATGTTCTGAGTTCTAGAACTCAGTTTTTTGATGTATACTTCTATTGTCTTCTTTCTTATGCATGTGTGTGTGTAAATGAAACTCCCACACCCACATACCAATTTCCCCATGAGCACATTTTCTAGTTTGTAACTTGACAAGCACATAAACTTGGATAGCTATACATTCATTGTTTCAAAGGGAAAGCTAACGTTACTCCCAATTCAGAATGGTTTATTTTTATATCACTTTTGGGGTCTCCTGGCTTTCTGTTCTGTTGTCATACATTTTGATCAACTCTTCCACTAGCGAATCTTTATGAAATATTGAGCCTATTGCCTTGTTTTAGACACTAGAGTCAAGTAGGAAAAAATTCCATATGTCAAAACCCAAAACTTCCTTTTACTCTCCCACCTTCATTTTTTAATATCTCTGCTGCCTTTCACAGCCATATTTTAAGATTTGAAAGGATAAGAATGCAGATACTTACTTGATTGACTACTATATTCTTTGATAGACTAAGGTTATTTGTGACTTGGAAATAACCCCCATCCAATGTTCCTAATTCTCCAAACTGTGGGACAACTGGCAAAAGTTTGTATTATCTAGGTCAAAAGAATATCTTGATCATTGCCGCTGCTGGAGCATCAGGATCTGCCAACATCTATACTTAATCAGATTCTGATTTTGTACACTAACACAGACTTGATTCTAGTCTTTAGACATGTTTTTACTACTCAGTTCCATCTTAAGATCTTGTTTGTAGTTCATCCTATAGTTCCAAACTTAGAGTAATTTTCTTGCTTTCCAGACACAACATTGCATAAGCCTTCCTGGTATTTCATTCCTATTAACTTCATCCTCCTGAAATATACTACTTGCTTCAACACTCACTGATTTTTATTTAAGTTACCATCTCTAAAACCAGCAGAGGACAATCAGAGGACTTGTCTCTGACAGTTTTCAGAGGCAGTGATGCTAGTTTCTCACAATTAGAAGAGTAGTAGGAATTCAAACTGGAGGGAAAAGGTCAGAATATTACTGAATATAGAAATGACAATTCTAATTTGCTGAGTGTTCAACTAGAAACTCCTGCATTCTTTTAGTTCTGAGATAGGATCAGTGTCACATTAGTATTACAAAAGGGAAGCAAATGGCTCTTAGCTATAGAAGTTAGAATAATGTAGAAGCAGGATCTTAGCAGAATCTTAAACAAAAATATATTTTTCGTAAGTTTGACTTACATCCCATCCTGCTGGTGCATACTTGACAAGAGTGTGAGGACACCTCTGTTCCTGTGAAAAAAGCAGGCAGAGGCGTGATTGTCTCCATTTGACTCATGAGGAGGCAGAGAACAAAGTTGTCTCCCTTGAGTCAATGCTGATGGTTTTAAGAGCAGTTATTTATATCCCCTACATCATAGTTAGATATACAAATATTTTTATTGCAGTATCAGTCACTGAAAATTGAATTACCTTATAAACTTGCAAACTTTCCAAACATTCATAAAAGATTATTTTCTACCAGTGTTCATTTGAAGTCGTCTAAAAAGATAATTCAGCTTTTTCCCCCAAACATCTGAGATCAGAAAATCAGATACCTTGTAATGTCTTCAGTGGATATGATTGATTTGTTAAGTTTTAAATATTCTAATATATTTTTTAAAACTGTATTATACCCAAGTTTTTACTTAAATTAGCTTATTGCCTTTTATTGAAGCTATATAAATTGATTTTCACTATTGGGCATCCTCTTTACATAAAACAGTAGAGGAGGAGGGGAGGGGAAGAGAAGAAAATCGAGCATTTAGTGTAAGTTATACTAATAACTGATCACCCGCTATTATAAAAATGTCTTTTGCTCTAGACCTCGTGTGTCATTTCATGATATCTTGAGTCTTGACATATTTTCATGTTGGTGGAAAATTATTTATAACCATTTTAATTTAATACTAGAGTATTTTGGAATGGCATTTCCAAGTAGATATTGTACTAAAACTTTACTTTTATTTGTTGTAAACTTTATTATTTTGCTTTTGTTAGTATGGGAATATTTATTATTGTAATATTTATTTAAGTTGATATATCTGTATATAGTCTGTCTTGAGATTTAAACCTTAGCTTTTTATGCTATAATAATATTGATTCTTAGTTGGGATTTTATATATAACAATCAATATATTTTAATTGTAAGAAGTAACTATGTGCTGAAATCTTGTTAATTTTCTATACTTATGAAATCATGTAACTTAACTCATGGATACAAGAAGTATTCATATTAGTTCCACTTTTTAGTGTTAGTGCTCAAATAGTTCAGTGACTATGTACTAGTCTTGGGATTTGGCACATGGAAAAGTTTTGAAACTAGTCTAAATCATAGCACTGTTTAGACACACAAACATTTAGTTGTCTAGCATTCTTAGGCCTTTTGTCTTCTTATTTTTCTTAAGATAATATCATTTCAAAAAAGTTAACAAAGACAGAAGTACGTGTGTTATTTGATTGATCAACTTCATACAAAAACATAATGGTTATGCTTTATTATAGAAAAACATGGATAAATATACATTTTTTATTTTTTTCTAATATTTGAACTGTGTTACTTTATAAAAACAAAGTTCTGTCTACAAAGTTCAAAGAAGTTAATTTTTGATTCCAAGGAAACAGCTTTAATTTGCATTGATTTTCTGTGAGTTTCTTTAACCTAATACTTGAGACCCCCACCTGCTGACACCTTGTACAAAATATATGAATATTTTAGAATAGCAATGCAAGAAGAACACGGCAGAGTAAAAGTGATGCTATTAAGTCTTAATGACTAACATTCTCTCACTAAGTTCTAATCTAGTCTAAGTGTCCTATTCAGAATGAAAAAACAGCCCTAAATGTTAACTCAGGACAATATAACACTGAGTAGTAATTTAAGAAAATTCAAATACTTTCATAATGTCTTAGGTTTAACATGATAAAGACACACATTTCATTTATATTGAATTTCATTTATGCATAGTGATGTGGTTTGAATTTTTTGTCTTCAGAAATGTGTGCTTTATTGTGATAAAAGCAGTATGATCAACTGATCACAGATATCATTCCCTACAATGGCCTTTAGTGACATAAAATAATAATTTTGTAAGTGAAGCTTTTTACTTTGATTCACATGTTTGATACCTGTTGCACAGTTATTCATAGCATGAGTAATTTAAACATTGTTAAGTAAACAAAAAATGCACGTGAAAAGAATTATAAACAAAACTATAGTTTACGAGTATATAAAAAAGCATAAACTATCATAATTGTGACATATGAGCATAGTTCTCAATGCAAAAGTTTCCTATTTCAATTAATTGATTAATACAGTAATTTTGATGCTAAATTATACGTTTTCTACCAATATCTTAAAATATATCTGTCATTACATTGAAGTCTGGCATTAAAAATTGAATAATCAATTAACTTGATCCATCCAGAAAATCTTCAAAAACTCATTATAATGTTCTTTACTTCAAATGAAGTAAACCTGGCATCACACAAGCAAATGACGTATAGACAGACTAGATCCAGATGTTCGGTCATCAAGATTCAAGATGGCTGTTCTGCAGGAAAGATACGTGATTTATGTGCTTTGACTGAGAAGCCTTTAGAGGGGTTAGAACTGGATCAAGTGAGCCAGGAAAATTGTCAATACGAACAATACACTGAGTTATTTTTTTCAGTCAATACGTGCAGCATTCTGTGGGTAGTACAGCAATCAAATGAACCAATAGAACTGTCGTTAGTGGCTTTGCACTCATGCCCTACTAATGGAAAGTGGCAAAAAGACAGATAGTATGCAAAGAGGGCACGAAGATTTGAAATCTAAATTGGACAAATTAGCAGAGAAAGTTAATAATCTGGAAACACCAATCGATAGCGCAAAGGAACAAACCACAAGCATGGACTGAGTCATTACTTGGAACTCAAAGGAAGCGACACACTCTAAAAATTTTGCAGCAGTAGGAGAGAAAGGAAGGTAAAGTTTTGTGATTTTAACTAGAAAGCACTGAGAACTATACATGCTCCATAAACATTAAATTTACCTCAGGGGATAGAAAAACCAAGCAGGTAGCCTACTGGAAAAATGATGACTCCAAAGTCTAAATTGAACACAGGATGCGGTTAGCTAATTCCTCAGGAAAGAAAGCAGCAGAAAGCATCTATAGTCTGTTTTTTGTGTTTGTTTGTTTGTTTTACCTGGTTTTCAGGAAAAGTCCATGTATTTTTAAGTTGACAATAGTACAACAGACTGAAGTAGTTCCAATTTATTTTGCAGAAATATTAATTCAAAGCATTTCCTCTCGTGTGATTTTCATGATATAATAAAACTTCAAGAGAATTAGTACAATGAGAAAAGGACAAATTAAAATGAATACACCCTTGTAAATAAACTATTATTTTTTAAACCTGCCTATTCCAGATATATTATTTGTTATCATTTAATTTTATTCCTGATTCTAGACTGAAATAATGCCCCCAAAGTCCCCACATTTCACAGGCACCATGCAAAAATGTTTGAATTAATTAAGATTTATTTAGAAGTTAACATTGGGAAATGGACTTTCCAAAATACTCTTTTTTTTTTTTTTTTTGCACTATATTTTAAAGTCACACAAAAAAATCTTCTATTTATTTGGTCCTTCTTCGGAACATTCTTTTCTCTACACAGTTCTTCCTCAATTTGGCAACATTGTTCAGTACCTTCAGTTGCCTAGTACTAACACATCTGTGTCATACAATATGTGATAGGATCTGGGTTCTTGGAACAGAAATATGACGCAACCCACCACATGTGAGAATCCATTAACAGCTTGGAAGTTCTAATATACTAAGAAAAATACTGAGGATGTATCAGAAGAGTCCAGCAAAATCTAGTAATGTATAAGTTAGATACATCTAAAACGTTTCGTTCTACACTTATTTTACATCTGAAGGGTCATATTGATATATTTTAACAGAGGAGCTACATGAATGGCCAGGACGTTACTCTGACTTGTAAGATCAGAGTACACAAGATCAGGTATTAAATGGTACATGGGCAGACTGACCTTAATGGACTGTTGTGGGGCTCATTAGAAAAAAAAAAAAAAAAAGGAATTACAGTAAAAATGTGGAATCACGAGAATATTCACTAACAATAAATGAGGTGATTTTCATACATATTCTTTGATTTTATCAATCAAAGTTTTAGCTTTGAACAATGATCTCTCTGACATTGCCTAAGTCACTGCCTCCAGATAATGAATTTAGTTTGTTAGAAGCTTTTGGCTTTGGCAATAAAAAAGTTAAGAAATTTGGAGTTGTTCTATCTCTTATTCAATACATTAAAGGTTATATATAAAAATATACAGAAAGATAAATATATAGACAGATAGCAAAAAACAAATTGATGTGTATGTATATATAAATTTCTTACTCTCATAAACTCTTATTTTTCTGTTTTAATAAAGCAGATCAAAATATTTGTCCAAAATTCACTAAATAGAAACTTGCTATAACTAATCCTGTGCATGCACTAGTGAAAATGTTTACATAATTACAACTTCATAGGAGAGAAAATGACTTGCATTACACTTACAGTCTATCCATTCTCCTAATAAGATGTTGTCTCATGCATCTATTGTTTCAACAGGTATTTTTGTATCATTTCCCTTCCCACCTTTAAGAGCTCTCTCAATTCAAACCATTGCCTAACAGCAAGTTACTACAGCTTTCTGCTTCCTCTCTTGAACACCAAACCTTATTCATTTTCTCAATTCTCAAATTGATAACAGAAGCCATTTTTAATCTCCTTTCTGTTTTATGTATGTGTTATTTGATTTTGTAACTGTAATGTATCATTCCATTGCTAATTATCATCTGATCATATTTGTGAAGTTGGATAAAACAATTTTTAATATCATATCGATAAAGTAATACATGCACACATAAACACAGATGCTAATCAAGAGTTAATTAATTAAACAATGTATTCTAGGAATGCTATGTGGTAAGTTATACAGAAATTTAAGATGGTTTTAATGCTTTGGGGAGAAATTGATTTAAGCCTTTAAATGAACTAGAGATTTGTTATTATTTTACGACTTAAAATAATGGAATACAAGTTTCTAGTCTCTGAAAATTTACTATTACTATTTAATGTGTTTCAAGAACTGATTAGAATCCAATAATGCTGTCATTGCATATATGTTATTTTACATTATAAAATTAATATTGTACTCCATGTGGCCCTATAGAATTTTCCCTTGTCTAGAGTGATTTAGAGAATAGAAATGCTATCCATATTTTAAAATATATATTCCTTTAAAATTTTCTATTAAAATTACAAATACAGAACATTTAAAACCTTTGTTCAGCATTTTAGGTATGTTTAACTTCATTACTGGGAGGCTATAAAAATCAATGCTAGCGGCGTAACACCTCAATAATGTGCAACCTAAAACATCCTCCAACAGTTAAATAAACTCTACTCATTTTGAATGCTGAAATTCCTCCCAAACAGTGATGGCAAATAGATAGTATAGATAAAGCAACATGAATAAAAAATATCATGTTTTTATTTGCACTGCTGATTATCATATCAGTGGGAGAGAGGCAAGTGGCTGCATTATCCAAGAAGTTTCAGAGCTCACAGTCCTGTTCATTGAATTTGGTATGCAATACGAGGCTATTCACTTAAAATTGCACCTTGTCCATTGCACAAACATATTTTAAGTATGTTCTTATACTTCATTAAAGGAAAACATATTAAATTTTCAATCTACTTTTAATTTTTATAGTAAAATGAGGTGAGGTGACTTCTCATTCTCACAGGAGAGGATGTCATGGAGTTGTTTGAATAGTTCTGCTAGCCATCAAGGAAGTGAAGCCCACAACTCAGAGATAAGCAGGTATTGTGTCTGATCACTGTGATAAAGAGGATTTTTAGCTAGGGAACCTTATCTGAAAGAGCCAGATGTGAAGAGAAACTTGCATTTAAGGGGCTCCTAGTTTTCTCCAGATGAAAGGTACATGTACTAATTGACCTTGATTTCAGGCCTTGTACCACATTATGCCCGTAATCAAAGAACTCTTTGCTTTAAATATAAAAGTTTATTATCAGTTGTATGACGCAATGAATAAAGAATTACTAATATTTAATGTGTCAGAAAATAATAGACTTTTGATTGAAACCAATTTTTTTTTGTAGAATTTACTTAGGTTTTTCCACTGCTGATTTTTCTCTTTCAAAGTTTATTTTTATACTTGTATTTAAATTCAAATAAAAAAATGTAATTACCATACAAATACTTTAATTAAATCACAGTAATTTAATATAATTAAATCATAGTAACTTAATTAATATACAAATATTTTTGATAATTTTAAATTATTTTAATTAATTGAAACATACATACTGATAACACTTAATTCTATTTTTTTAACTTAAATAATCATCTTTTCTCTGATTTTTTTTTTTAATGAAGACATATAAGGTATCAACTCTTTTTGCAACCGTGTATTTAAGGGCATGATACAGAAGTCCTTAGAAAAGTGATGTTTTATTTGAATCATAGTAACTGTTACACATGTTAAATATTACACTATTGAATGTGTCATAAAATCCTTTGAGAAATGTGTTCTTTTTAGGTAATAAATTAAGAAAACACTTAATTTATTAAATCGCTTTTATTTTACCAAAACTTTTTATAAAATGTCTACCTGCCCAAAAGAGAGTGTATCTTTTATATTTCTTTTTTCTTATTTTAAAAAGACTATGCAATAATGATATGTTCATTTGTAGTAAAATGAGGTGAGGTGACTTCTCATTCTCACAGGAGAGGATGTCATGGGGTTGTTTGAATTATTTTGCTAGCCATCAAGGAAGTGAAGCCCACAACTTCATTTATTTCATTTATGTTCATTTATTTTTAGCTTTTTTTCAAACTCATTTATAATTTTATCTTTATATTTACATCTCGAATCAATCTGACAGCTATTTTGGAAGAATATATAGGATTTTGCTTCAATAATTTTTTTCTAATTTTTGAGGGCAACAGTTCTTAGTTTGTTCTTTCTAAATGTTGGAAGTAAATGCTTGGGGCTACCAAGTGAAAATAACACTCAGGCAAAAGTTTTCTCAGCAAGGCAATTTACTTCTATAGAAGGGTACATCTGGTGGATGGAAAAATGGTGAGAGCACACCGGGCAAAGGAGGGGAAGGGGGTCTTAGTCCCAAGGCAGCTAGTTCCTACTGCTGTGTCTTTCCCCTGTTGGCTGGGGCCGGACCACAAGTCTAAGCTAATTCTAATTGGCTATTTTAAAGAGAGCAAGGGTATGAGCTGGAGTTGCGAGGTGAGTAGTTTCAGCAGGAAGGACGGTTTACAGATCAGGTGATCAAGGATGACTAAGGCCCGAACAGGTGACTAAGGATGACTAAGGACAGAATAGGTGATAGAGGCTTGGAGGTGGTTGTTTACTGAAACTAGGTGCAAGGGGGCATAGAGAATGAGGAAGTTAAACTTCAAAATGGAAAACAAAGAACATGGAAGTTGAAGATACTGACATATTTGTTCTTTGAAGAGGAACTCAAAACTCATTGTGCTTAACAATTTTTCTCCCTCTTGAATTTTAAAGGAAGCTAACAGGCTAAACTTTGAAGAAGAATTTACTGTATTCTACATAAATATATTAGAAATATGATTTTCATCTATTAGCTTTAATGGGTGCATACAATGGTATAAAAACTTCCTAAAATTTTGGAATAAATAGTCAACAATGTGACTAAGGTTCCAAGACTTTTTAAATTTTTATTCTATTGGAGGAAGAAAAAAGTGCACGAATAAAATAATTCAAGATAATGTTAGGTTATATGAAAATATAAAACAGAAAATAGAAATGTTTTCATAGCGAGAGGATGAGTTAAATAACACAGTCCAATTAAGACTCTCCCTTTTGAGACTTAACCCCATATATTTCCTAGATATGTTTTTCATATAACAGTGCAAATCTGCTTCCTCATTTTACATCCTGAATATATACAATTGAAAGCATGATTAGAGAGTATCTGCAGGAAATCTAAAGATGACTGAATTTGGTGATTTATTGGAAGTTAACTTCAGATCTCTGGTAAGTGACGCTCCTGTTGTACTCCTTTTTTAAACAATGGATTGAAATCAAAACAGGGTAAAGAAAAATATTTATTTAATTTCAATTGCCTTTGCTAATGGGTAAAAATACAATTACCAAATTTCTTAAACATATTTAATCTGCAGCCCATGTGGAATTCAGTTGTGTGTGTGTGCTTGTGTGTATACATTTGTGTTCACTTTTTAGTTTTAACTAGAAAAAAACAAAATACTAAACAATTGAAATTTCACTAGCAAAATGTCGTTTCATTTACCAACACTAAAGCTTTTCTAATCAAACTCTGTATGAGATTAGACTTTAAATGCTAAAGCTGTGCCAAAAATAATCACTGTGCAAATATCCCCATTACATCCATTTTCTTAGAAATGTTCCATCTGAAGAAGATTCAATGAACAGTTGTATTAATCAGGGTCTCTAGGAACAAGTCGTTCACTTAGTCTGCATAACTGGAAGTAATTTTTGAACATTAAATATTTATAGAGGAATTTTGAAACACTGGCAAGAAATGGTGTCATTAAAATCTAGACTGAAGGGCAAAAGGAGGGAAGCATCAAGATAACTCAGCAAGTACAGAGAGTCACCTGATAGGGTTGTGGCTTTTGCTAGAGGAACACAACAACCTTCGATATTTGAACAAAGAGTATGCTGAAGGAATAAACATGCTGATATCTTATTTCCCGTCTTTTAATGTTGGTTGGCCAAAATGCAACCCAATGAGGAAAAGTCCTCAAGGATCTAGAACTAGATGTACCATATGACCCAGCCATCCCACTACTGGGTATATACCCAAAGGATTATAAATTATTCTACTACAAAGACACATGCACATGTATGTTTATTGTGGCACTATTCACAATAGCAAAGACTTGGAATCAACCCAAATGTCCATCTGTGACAGACTGGATTAAGAAAATGTGGCACATATACACCATGGAATACTATGCAGCCATAAAAAAGGATGAGTTTGCGTCCTTTGTAGGGACATGGATGCAGCCGGAAACCATCATTCTTAGCAAACTATCACAAGAAGAGAAAACCAAACACCGCATGTTCTCACTCATAGGTGGGAACTGAACAATGAGATCACTTGGACTCGGGAAGGGGAACATCACACACTGGGGCCTATCTTGGGGAGGGGGGAGGAGGGAGGGATTGCACTGGGGAGTTATACCTGATATAAATGATGAATTGATGGGTGCTGACGAGTTGATGGGTGCAGCACACCAACATGGCACAAGTATACATATATAACAAACCTGCACGTTATGCACATGTACCCTAGAACTTAAAGTATAACAAAAATAAATAAATAAATAAATAAATAAAAAGAAAATAAAGATAATGAAAAAAAAAAAAAAAGAAAACTTGTTAACATAATCTTAGTGGTCAATCCCTGGAGTAGAAAACTGCAGGAGAATGGCAAGTAGTGGATTTGGAAGCAAAATGAAAAATATCCAGCACAATTAGCTACAGATGCAAAGAAGCAAAACTTGCTTTGGTAAGCTTAAAATATAGGAGTGAGTTTTAAATTATAGCACACATAAATTTGTCCACTTGTAAACTGTATTCCACAAAATGGTTAGGGCAGCAACCAATCAAATCACATCATCTTTTTACAATTTAGGGCAGAAAAATTGGAAAAAAAGTGATCTGAATTAAAGAAACTATTAAAGAGACAAAAAAATATGTGTCCGTAAGATTTGTGTCATTAATAATGTAATACATTTTCATAAACAATGCCAGGGCTGCTGGGAAGTCCAGAGAAGAGAAATTTCCCCCAGTACAGTGAACCTGGTATGCCAAAGGGCAGTCAGACGCTTCTTCAAGCAGGTCCCTGTCCCATGCCTCCTGCCTAGGTGGGACATCCCGACAGAAGTCACCAGACACCTCATACGGGAGAACTCTGGCCAGGATCAGGTCAGTGCCCCTCTGGGACAGAGCTCCCAGAGGAAGGAGCAGGCAGTCATCTATGCCGTTATGCAGCCTCCACTGGTGATACTCCCAGGTGTAAAGGGTAGGGGGACAGGTAAACAGGGTCTAGAGTGGACTCCTAGCAAACTACAGCAACTTGCAGAAAAGAGGCCTGTTAAAAGTAAAAGAAATGATAGAAAACAACAACAACAACAACAACAACATTAATAAAAAAAGACCCCATAAAAAAACCTATCCAAAGGTCAGCAGCCTCAAAAATTGAAGATAGATAAACCACAAAGATGAGAAAAAAATCAATGCAAAAAGAGTGAAAATTCAAAAATCTAGAGTGCCTCTTCTCCTCCAAATATTTGCAACACCTCTCCAGAGAAGGCACAGAACTCGGTGGAGGCTGAGATAGATGAATTGACAGAAGCAGCCTTCAGAAGATGGGTAATAATGAACTTTGCTGGGCTAAAGGAGTATGTTTTAACCCAATACAAATAGGCCAAGAAACACGATAAAACATTACAGGAGCTGTTAACCAGAATAACCACTTTAGAAAGGAACATAAATGACCTGATGGAGCTGAAAAACACAACACAAGAACTTTACAATGCAACCACAAGTATCAATAGCCAAATAGACGAAGTAGAGGAGAGAATCCCAGAACCTGAAGACTATCTTGTTGAAATAAGATAGGCAGACAAGATTAGAAAAAAAGAAGAAGGAAAACGAGCAAACAAACCTCTGTAAACTATGGGATTATATAAAAAGACCAAACCTATGACTAATTGGGGTACCTGAAAGAGACAGGAAGAATGGAACCACCCTAGAAAACATACTTCAGGAGATCATCCAGGAGAACTTCCCACACCTAACAAGACAGGCCAACATTCAAATTGAGGAAATCCAGACAATACCAGTAAAACATTCCATAAGAAGATCAACTCCAAGACACATAATCATAAGATTTTCCAAGAATGAAGTGAAGAAAAAAATGTTAAGGAAGCCAAAGAGAAAGTCCAGGTCATCTACAAAATGAAGCCCATTAGACTAACAGAGGCCCTCTCAGCAGAAAGCCCCTATAAGCCAGAAGAGATTGGGGGTCAATATTCAACAACAACAAAAAATATTTTCCAATCCAGAATTTTACATCTGGCCAAACTAAGCTTCATAAGCTAAAGAGAAATCAAATCCTTTCCAGACAAGCAAATGCTGAGGGAATTCATCATCACCAGGCCTGCCTTGCAACAGCTCCTGAAGGAAGCACTAAATGTGGAAAGGAAAAACCATTACCAGCCACTACAAAAACACACTAAAATACAAAGACAAATGACTTTATGAAGCAACTACATTAACAAGTTTGCAAAATAACCAGCCAGGATCATGATGACAGGATTAAATTCACACAAAACAATATTAACCTTAAATGTAAATGGGCAAAATGCCCCAATTAAAAAACACAAAATGGTAAGCTGAACAAACCGTAAAGACCCATTGGTGTGCTGTGTTTAAGAGACCCATCTCACATTCAGCGACACTCATACGCTCAAAATAAAGGAATGGAGGAAGATTTACAACGCAAGTGGAAAGCAGAAAAAAGCAGGGGTTGGAATCCTAGTTTTGAATAAAACAGACTTTAAATCAACAAAAATTTAAAACAAACAAACAAACAAACAAAAACCAAAGGACATTACATAATGGTAAAAGTTAACTTCAATAAGACATAACTATCCTAAATATAAATGTACCCAATACAGGAGTACCCAGATTCATAAAACAAGTTCTTAGAGACCTACAAAGAGGCTTAGAATCCCACACTATAATACTGGGAAAATTTTAATACCCACTGTCAATATTAGATGGATCACTGAGACAGAAAATTAACAAAGATAATCAGGACTTGAACTTATCTCTGGATCAAGTGAGCCCAATAGATATCTGCAAGACTCTTCACCAAAAAACAACAGCGTATACTTTCTTCACAGTGCCACACGGCAGTTACTCTAAAATTGATCACATAATTGGAAGTAAAACACTCCTCATCAACTGCAAAGAAACTGAAATAATAATTGTCTATCAGACCACAGCACAATTAAATTAGAACTAAAGATTAAGAAACTCACTCAAAACCACACAACTACATGGATATTGAAACACCTGCTCCTGAATGACTCGTGAGTAAATAATGAAATTAAGGCAGAAAACGAGTTCTTTGAAACTAACAAGAACAAAGAGACAATGTGTCAGAACCTCTGGGATACAGTTAAAACAGTGTTAAGAGGGAAATTTATAGCAAAAAATGCTCACATCAAAAAGCTAGAAAGATCTAAAATTGACATCCTAATATCACATCTAAAAGAATTAGAGAACCAAGACCAAATAAACCTAAAAGCCAGTAGAAGACAAGAAATAAACAAGATGAGAGTGTAACTGAAGGAGATAGAGACCCAAAAACTCTCCAAATAATTAACAAATCCAGGAGCTGGAGTTTTGAAAAAATTAATAAAATAGACCACTAGTTAGATTAATACAGAATCAGAGAGAGGGGAATCTAATAGACCCAATAAAAAGTGATAAAGGGGATATTACCACTGACCCCACAGAAATACAAACAACCATCAGAGAATACTATATACACCTCTATGCAAATAAACTGGAAAATCTAGAAGAAATGGATAGATTTCTAGACACATACATTCTCCCAAGACTGAACCAGGAAGAAGTTGAATCCATGAATAGACCAATAAGGAGTTCTAAAATAGAGGCAACAATAAATAGCCTACCAATCAGAAAAAGCCCAGGACCAGACAAATTTACAGTTGAATTCTACCAGAGATACAAAGAGGAGCTGGTATCATTTCTTCTGAAACTATTCCAAACAACTGAAAAAGAGGAACTCCTTCCTAACTCATTTTATGAGGCCAGTATCATCCTGAAACAAAAACCTGGCACAGATACAACTGAAAAAGAAACTTTAGGCCAATATCCCTGAAGAATATCATTGTGAAAATTCTCGATAAAGTACTGGTAAACTGAATCCAGCAGCACAAGCTTATCCACCATGATCAAGTTGGCTTCATCCCCAGGATACAAGGCTGTTTCAGCATATGCAAATCAATAAATGTAATCCATCACATAAACAGAACCAATAACAAAAACCACATAACTATCTCAATAGATGCAAAAAAGGCCTTTGATAAAATTCAACATCCCTTCATATTAAAAACCCTCAATAAACTAAGTATTGAAAAAACATTACTCAAAATAATAAGAGCCATTTGTGACAAACACACAGCCATTTGTGACAGACACCAATATCATAGTTAATGGGTAAAAGCTAGAAGCATTACCCTTGAAAACTGGCAAAAGACAAGGATGCCCTCTTTCACCACTCTTATTCAACATAGTATTGGAAGTTCTGGACAGGACAGTCAGACAAGAGAAAGAAATAAAGGGTATTTAAATAGGAAGTGAGGAAGTCAAATTGTCTTTGTTTGCAGATGACATTATTCTATATCTAGAAAACCTCATCGTCTCAGCCCAAAAGCTTATTAAGCTGATAAGCGACTTCAGCAAAGTCTCAGGATACAAAATCAATGTGCAAAACCAGAAGCATTCCTATACACCAACAACAGACAAGCAGAGAGCCAAATCACAAATGAACTCTCATTCACAATTGCTACAATGGGAACAAAATACCTTGGAATACAACTAACAAGGGAAGTGAAGGGCTTCTTCAAGAAGAACTACAAACCACTGCTCAAGGAAATTAGAGAGGACACAAACAAATGGGAAAACATTGCATGCTCATGATTAGTAAGAATCAATATTGTGAAAATGGCCATGCTGCCCAAAGTAATTTTTACATTTAATGCTATTTCCATCAAACTACCATTTACATTCTTAACAAAGTTAGGAAAAAAACTATTTTAAAATGTATATGAAACAAAAAAAAGAGCCCTTATAGACAAGATAATCCTAAGCAAAAAGAACAAAGCTGGAAGCATCACACTACATGACTTTGAACTATACTGAAAAGCAATAGTAACCAAAACAGCATGGTACCGGTCCAAAAACAGTCACAGAGGCCAATGGATCAGACAAGAGAACCCAGAAATAAGATAGTAATCTACAAACATCTGATCTTTGACAAACCAAACAAAAACAAGCAATGGGGAAAGAATTCCATAAATGGCACTGAGAAAACTGGCTAGCCATATGCAGAAAACTGAAACTGGACCTCTTCTTTACACCTTATACACAATTTAACTCAAGATAGATTAAAAACTTAAATGTAAAACCCCAAACTATAAAAACCCTAGAAGAAAATCTAGGTAATACCACTTAGCAAAAAGACATGGGCAAAGATTTCTTGACAAAAATGTCAAAAGCAATTGCAAAAACAAAAGCAAAAATTGACAAATGGGATCTAATTAAACTAAAAAGGTTCTGCACAGCAAAAGAAACTGTCATCAGAATGAACAGACAACCTACAGAACGGAATAAAATTTTTGCACCCTACCCATCTGACAGAAGTTTAATATCCAGAGACTACAAGGAACTTAAACACATTTACAAGAAAAAAGCAAACAACCCCGTTAAAAAGTGGACAAAGGACATGAACAGACATTTCTGAAAAGGAGACATTTATGGGGTCAAAAAACATATAAAAAAGCTCAACATCACTAATCATTAGAGTAATGCAAATCAAAACCACAAAGAGATACCATCTCACCCCAGTCAGAATGGTGATTATTAAAAAGACAACAGATACCAGCAAAGCTGCGAAGAGATAGAAATGCTTTTATACTGTTGGTGGGAATGTAAATTAGTTCAACCATTGTGGACATCAGTGTGGTGACACCTCAAACACCTACAACCAGAAATGCTATTTCACCCAGCAATGCCATTACTGGGTATATACCCAAAGGAATATAAAGGATTCCATTATAAAGATAAATGGACTTGTATGTTCACTGCAGCACTATTTAAAATAGCAAAGTCATGGAATCAACCCAAATAACCATCAATGACAGACTGAATAAAGAAAATGTGGTACATATTTAGCATGGAATTATATGTAGCCATAAAAAAGAATATAATTGTGTCTTTTGCGGGGACATGGATGGAGCTGGAAGCCATTATCATCAGCAAACTAACACAGGAACATAAACCAAACACCACATGTTATCAATCATAAGTGGGAGCTGAACAATGAGAACACATGGACACAGGAAGGGCCAGGGAAACTACACACACTGGGGCCTGTCAGGGACGGCAAGGGGCAGGAGAGTATCAGGAAAAAATAGCTAACGCGTGCTGGGCATAATACCTAGGTGAAGGGTTGGTAGGCACAGCAGAGCACCATGGTACACATTTACCTATGTAACAAAACTGCAGGCCGGGCGCGGTGGCTCAAGCCTGTAATCCCAGCGCTTTGGGAGGCCGAGACGGGCGGATCACGAGGTCAGAAGATCGAGACCATCCTGGCTAACATGGTGAAACCCCGTCTCTACTAAAAAATACAAAAAACTAGCCGGGTGAGGTGGCGGGCGCCTGTAGTCCCAGCTACTCGGGAGGCTGAGGCAGGAGAATGGCGTAAACCCGGGAGGCGGAGCTTGCAGTGAGCTGAGATCCGGCCACTGCACTCCAGCCCGGGCGACAGAGCGAGACTCCGTCTCAAAAAAAAAAAAAAAAAAAAAAAAAAAAAAAAAAAAAAAAAAAAAAACTGCATATCCTTCACATGTACCACAGAACTTAAAATTAAATAAATAGAAATACATACATACATACATACATAAAAGACAAAATTATTCCAGGGCTATATCTAACATGTACAGTATATATGGGATTTTAGAAAGCAAAATTGCATTAATTTATTAATATCTGAACCATGACCTAAGTATTTGCTTTTAATTAATGATAATTTAGAATTCATATCTGAATATGAGATGTCAAAGGTTTAGGAAGTAAAGAGCATAATGAAGTATGGTAGAATTTAATAAGATTAGTCAGAGCGATGCTTGCAAGACCTCATTTCACAATTGTTTGAGAATAGCAGCATATGTTTAAATGCTAGGTTACTGATGTAATTATAATTACTGTCTTATTACCCTTACTTAAAATGGGCATGGCAGGTTCATTTATTTTCAATTAGTTATAAAAAATTGTACAAGATATTGGTATCCTTATGAAAGACACCAGATACATATAGTCTAAAGAAATGACCTTTCTATAAACATAGGAAACAGAATTCCTCTGGGAATGTATGCTCATCCATTTAGGCAAGGAGAAGCATGGTTTAAACTGCCAGTGATTTGTTTCATAGATTAAAGTAACAAATTACAAATTATTTATAATTACCAATTACTAATAAATTACTAGTAATTAGAAATTAAATGTGTAAACATAAATATTGGGCAAGAAAATTAACAGCTTAAACATCTGCCACCAAAAATGTATCATAACTATCTTTAGAAACAAATTTATGCACCAGGAAAAAGTGACTAAGGAAATTACAGTGGTTAATTATCATTTCTATTTGGTAACACTTTGCCAAATTTTTACTTTTATAACACATTCTTGAAAGTAAACAAATATTTAAACTCTTTTCTATCAATGATTTATTTTATTTCATCATGATTACATCACTCTTATATTAATATTAATTTTCCTAGCTGTCTTTGGAAGTAAAAGTCCACTTCACAGTGCACATGGCTTGAAGCAAAGAGAATGATGTGAACCTGCAGCCAAACCAGATGCGAAAATGCTCAACTACAGTTCTGCTTCATCTTTTCCACCAAAAGAAGCAATTTTTACTTGAAAATAGGAAGGCAAAGGGGTTAAACTTTCAGATTGTTAAGATATTTAGAAATTAAATCTACAATTACCAAACCATGATTCATTTTAATGTGGGGTACAAAGTGAAATTTTAGATGACATGGCTGAACCTTCCTGAGTATTTAAAGTAAAAGCTGTGTTGCTGTCTTAGTACAAAATATAAATAAGCTGCTATCTGGATAAATTGACAAATTCAGTTTTATATTAAATCAGTTTCCATTTCCATAATTATTAGTTAACCAAAGCTGATTGTGAAAACTGTATTTTAATTAACTGCAGATGGTTATTTTATTCATTATCACAAAAAGTTCATATATATTTTAGATTAAAAGAGGGCAGCATGTGACTAAAATCCCTTGGAAGTTTTCTAAACCTTTCTATACCTTACAACAGCACAATATTGCCTTAAGAGTCAGACTATTAGTACAGGAATGATACATAATTTCTTTCTTCCAATTACAATATCTTTAGTTGATCACAGCACTACAAACTGGCTTCTCATTTAAATAAACGGCTTTACTTTAGCATGTAAGGTGCTTTTTTAATATTCAGTATAATTTCAAAAATTGAAAAATTATAAACAGAGGGTAAGGTTCTAAAGTGCTTAGAAACAAACAACTTTGTAGAACTACATTAGTAATGTTATCTCTTCTCACCTGTCCGTAGCCCCTATTTAATTTGCTTTTCTGTAAAATAAAAGGAAATTTATTTATGTATATTAACAAAGGAAAATCTCCAAAAGGAAACATAAATAATCGATGAGCTATTTCCCTGTGAAATGGTGGATGAAAAAACTGCCATATGGTTTACTGATGGGATCTGAGTTAGAAGGCTTCAAATTTTTTTGAAAGAAAATACATTTCCTAGAAAAAGTGCATACAATAATAATTGTTTAGTTTGACTTGCAAATAAAGAGTTTCAATCTTTTATTGCTTATAATGTAGAAACATTTGACATGTTAAATCAAACATAAGCAGACAATATTTTCTTTGTCCTCTTAGGTATTTTTAACACAAACATCAAGAAATGAATATTAAACTATTTTTTTTTCCATTTTTTTGATGCATTACAAGCTGTTGGCATTATTGTCAAATTTTATTTTATTTTTTCACGCAAAAATTTGCTTTGCAGAAATCTGTTCTGTGCATGCATGTATAAATAAGGAATTTTTTCAAGAGAGAAAAGCAAGAGAAATAATGTGTGGTCTTGTTTTTCCAGTTGCCTGATATTCTAAATTGTTTTACCAAGTTATATTAGAAAAATCATTTAAAATTAGGTCAACCAATCATTTAAATCTACCTTTTAATAGTTGAACAGGGTCAATAATGTTACTATCCCTCTTAATAAATATAATGAATACTAAACCTAAGAAAAAACCTTAGCTAGAGAGATGTGTGTGTGTGTGTGTGTGTGTGTGAGACAGAGACAGAAAGTATGTGTGAGAGAGAGAGAAACACATTAGAAATCAATAAAACAAACATTTGTCAAACTGTCTCCAGGTAGAAGGTAAACCTGCCTCATGATTTAAAAGTGTAAACCTCATTTTAGAGGAAGGTCCAAGTATAAAGTGTTCTGCCAATTTGGAAGATATGATTGAAGTTTACAATATAAATACATAGAATCAAGATGCCAAGAAATTTGGTAATTTAAAAGGTCATAATATTCTGAGTGAATCTCTAATTTTTAAGGCACAAGCCAGAAAAAAAAGCCCAAGTATGTGTAGAACTGCAGTCCTGAGTCTCAGAAAAAATACAATTTTCAACAAGGGATGAATGTTGATTGAAATATTGTGGGGATACGTGCTTTAAAATTTAAGATCTCTGAACACAGATTGAGGCAGATATAAGATATAATGCCACCTGTCCTCCTCTGGATTTTTATAAACCAGGATACAGGGGACCCAGTTAGCTTAAAAGCTGCTCTCAGAAGAACCCTTTATATTATATCCTCCAGATATATCCTCAAAAAATATACTAACCCTGTGTGAACCCAGAAAATCTGAGGCACATCTCAGTTAATTTAGAAAGTTTATTTTGCCAAGGCCGTGACACAGTCTGAGGAAGTCCTGATGACATGTGCCGAAGGTGGTCAGGGCACAGCTTGGTTTTATACATTTTAGGAAGACATGAGACAACAATCAATATATGTGAGAAATACATTAGTTCCGTTTAGAAAGGCAGAGAAAAGTAAAAGCAAACCACTCACCACCCCCCAACCAGGGGCTTCCAGGTCACAGGGAGGTGAGAGACAGACGGTTGCATTCTTTTGAACTTCTGGTAAGTCTTTCCAAAGGAGGAAGTCAGAATATCCCTCTGTCTCAGTGAGCAGAGGGATGACTTTGAATAGAATGGGAAGCAGATTTGCCCTGAGGGGTTTTCAGCTTCAAGGGGCCCAAGATATTTTATTTTTACATTTCCCCCCTTTTCTTTTTAAAAACCTTTTGGAGAAACCACTTTATGAGAAAATGAGTCTCTGGTCTCAGGTTTCATATGATCTCTCATGGTTAGGATGGTTTATTTCTAGATAGGTATGTCCTGGAAGCTCATTTTTTAACAGGTTGTGAAGTCTCATGTCCTGTGAAGGGAAAATAAGGGGGAGGAAGGGAGGAAAAACAACAACAAACAAAAGAGCAATCCTGAAAAAAATCGATATAGGCCACATTACTCTACAGTCCACGTATTACTCTGAAATCCACACCAGCAGGTGTGAAAGTGGCTTATGTATGTAAATAGGTTACTGTTACATTCTTCTGAAGTTTAGGTTGTCTAGTTTCCGTTTGCAGGGCTTTAAGAAAATACAGCTTAGTTTTCAATGACTCCCAATTAGGAAAAAAATGGAAAAAAAGAAGAAAAAGAAAAAATAATTAAAAACATTATTTTGAAGACCTGTAGCCAAGAAAAAAAGTAGAATTTAGCCCTAACTGTGGAGGATAATAAAAATGGAAAAAAAAAAAAATGGCAATACTAGAATCTAACAATGGGTGTACTATCATTTTGAAACATATTTTTCTCTCTCCAGTTTCCCTTTTCACTAAAGACAAATCATGAGGCCAGGTTTTCCAAAGGCTTTATTGGCTTCGTAAGTTAATTTTGATTCCTTAAGGGAAGGCACACCATTCCAGTCAAAGCCTTGGTAAAATCATCAATTTCTCCAATTGTGTCCTGTTACAAATGCAAACAGCTTCTTGTTTCATTATGCAAAAAACTGTATTGCCATAAGTAAAGAATACTCACAAATAGCTTCTAAATTCTGGAGAAATCAGGTTGAGAGAAACAAATATGCTCTAAATTTTGTTCATAGGAGTATACCAAATTTCAAAAAGCTGTCAATAGCACAAAAGTTTTATGACTGAAAAACAAAAGAAAGGATCAGCAAACATTTTAAGTAGGAAGTTAAGAAGATTGGTTCAGTCCATGGAAGTAATTTCTGTTCTGCTTGATACTCATAAATATTTTAGCTCTCCATGAGTCCTGAAAGTTTATCCTCTATTGTGGTATCACAATCTCCAAAGTTATCAGAAACCTGAATTTAAGAGCACCTGTTTGAGTTTTATAGCTGATTATAAAGCCACCTTCTAAAGAGGACCAAACAAGACAACAATTGTCCATTGATGAAAAAACAGTTTTAAGGCAGCCATAGTCAAAAGACAATTGACAAGGAAATTTGTTACCTCTGTGGCACTCAATAATTTTAACATAACAATTTTGATTTTTACTGATAATGTACACTAAGTTATATTAGAATTACAGGAGTTTCCCATAATTTTGGAACATATGCCAGTAACATATTTATATAAATACATCCCAAAGAAAACCAAACACCATTTCATATTTGACAATGCTTCCTGTGTAATTTTTATACCAAATAAGCCAAATTATGTCATTGTTGGACTTTAGGGGAACTGAATATATTAAAGTATTAATTAGATTAGGAAAATACGTAACTTATAATTTGATTTTGGAAAGTTTGTCAAATATAAAAGGTTTAAAACACTTAATATTACAAAATAGGATTACAGGTCGTTATAAAGTCATTTATTTAACCAAAGTGATAATTCAAGGATTTATTTCAAAAAAAAAAAAGCAAAAACCTTCATCCTTTGAGAGAGGAGATTTAATTTTCTAAACAAGAAGCCATAAAAAAAAAAAAAAGAAATGAGGTCAATTACATTTATTTTTCAAAATTTTCAATCTATACGATTTAAATTAATTATAAAATATAACTTCCATAAGCCTTTTATAACCTTTATTAAAGAGTTGGTTAATGCTTCAAGAAAACCTTGTTATTCTGACACAGGGGTCCATATACTGGTTTTGCATTAGTGTGCCTTTGGCATTAATGATTAATTTATAGAGAAACTGAACTAGGTCTAATAGTCTTTCAAAATCAGCCCTTTGAATCTGACGAGCCCAACTCTTCAGTGATATCCCTGGGCCTTGAGGAGTTGAACAGCTTTAATTTATTGCCCTGTGTCTCAGGAATGAAGTTTGTTTTGATTGGCATCTTCTATGGGGCCTGAAGATGATGTTCTAATTGCTTTCAGGGTTTAAGATTTAGCAGGACTTGGTGTCCTTTTTAGATACAGGAGTTAAAGCCCTCTAACTCAATGTTATAAGGACTTTAAACACACATACAGGAAAATACTTGGATGTAATAACCTTAGTTAAAAAAAAATTATCTCAGGTTTTTTCTAAGTAAACCAAAACTTAATAATAATATGACTTTCTGGTTTGTCCTGAACATCCCTCCTTTTTAAACAAGCAGTTATTTAATTTTAGGACTAAATTTACCATAAAAGATTCTTTCTTATATAAAATTATTTTTCTTTAAGCTTTTTTAACTCAAAAAACCTTATTTTTACACCTTGATTTACATCTTGTTTTAGTCCTGCTTCCTTTTACCTTATTTTATATGTAAACTTTAAATAAGCTTTGAATTAGACAAAACTTGATCACTTTTTTTTTTAAAGAAAGGACACACTTTTTTTAGCAACAAGAGTGTTTTTCTACAATATACATTTGTTGAAAAATACCCAAATAATAAAATATATATCATTTAATTTAATATAGCTTTACATTCTAAATTATGACCAGTTTGTCTACAAGTATTTATCTCATTACATTTGCCTCATTATTTAATTTTAATTGTTTACCTAGATTATTTATGGAAACTGTGATAGTTATGATTTAAAGTTATGAAACCACCATTGCAGAATTATAACTGAGACAGTAAAAAACGATTTGACCTCACTGACTCCATCTTGCTGTGAAACTCCAAGCTGTCCTTGTTCATTCCTGGGCTTAGGCTGAACTAACTTTGGGAGGAACTTAGTTTATAGTTTAGTTCTGAATCAAAAACTGTAACAGTCCTTTCCCAAAAAACCTCCTTATTATCTGTGAACCAGACTGCCTAAAGCCACAGGATTAGAAGTTCTGGTAATCTTACTAATTTCAAGATGCAGTTATTTTTATTAAACCTATATCAGTGTCTTATTTATTAAAAATTACAAAATAAATATCATTCTGTTTTGGGCCGGGTTATAGTTTTCTATCCCCTATGTCACATTTTGACATTTTATAATATTTGGCAGGGATAAGTATGAAATTTGCTTGATTAATAAATGCAGACAAAGATGTATGCAGCCAATTTTTAAGACATTTCTAATATTACTTCACCAAAAACTTAAAAATCAGTTTATTTACTCAAGATTTTACTTAAGTTACGTAAAATTGAAAAAGCATTGGACTAGTCTTTTTTTTCAGTATCTGACTTAAGCACTTTTTAAAGCCAATTAATTAGAGTTTTAGAGCTTTTTAATGTGTTTTTAGTAGTGACATATTTTGTACAGAACACATAAATACATATAAAGACATTTTAGGCATGCCGATGGAGCTACATTTTATAGATTAATAAAGAACCCCCTGGCCAGGCGCAGTGGTTCACCCCTGTAATCCCAGCACTTTGGGAGGTCAAGGTGGGCAGATCACCTGAGGTTAGGAGTTCAAGACCAGCCTGGCCAACATGGTGAAACCCCATGTCTACTAAAAATAGAAAAAATTAACCGGGCATGGTGGCGGGTGGCTATAATCATAGCTACTCAGGAGGCTGAGGCAGCAGAATCGCTTGCACCCGGGAGGTGGAGGTTGTATTGAGCTGAAATTACGCCATTGCACTTCAGCCTGGGCAACAAGAGCAAAACTTCGTCTCAAAATAAAATAAAAGAAAATAACAAATAAAGACCCTTCCCTTTTTTTTGTTGTTTTTTCCTATCTTAGACTTTCAGATTCTTGATAACCTGTTTCACAACCCTAAGCAGTTGTCAGCTAAATAGCCTTAAATTTGCACATTAAAGGAAACAACTTAGGTGAAAATCAAATAGCAAAATTTACATCATAAGGTACAGAGAGAAAAAGTCTGGTGGTATTAGAGAGAGACACTTTTACAGTCCACTTAAAACTTTTTTAAACAAAGACATTTCTGAGTGACTAAACTAAGTTCTTCTTTAAAACCCTAAAAGTAGGCTTTGTTGCAATAATTATTTGAGTCCAAAAATCGGGTGAAAGACTTAGTCAACTGTGAAAAAGAAATTTGCTCAAAAAAAAAGACAAGGTCTTAGGAACAAAAAACAACCCCCCCCCCCAAAACATGAAAGCTTTTTTAATACAAACATATACATATACACACACACCTCAGATGGGAACCTTTTAATTAAGCTGGCTTTTAACCATTGAGCTCTTAAAAAAAAAAAAAAAAAAACTTTACATATCATTACTGTATTTCAGCTGGGACAAAATGCTGCTATTTCAGAAGTTCAGTCATTGCTCTTTCAGTTTGGTGTGGTTAGCAAAAAGTGGCCTTATTATGTGTTGCGGGAAGTCAGGAACCCCGAACGGAGGGACCGACTGAAGCCGCGGCAGAAGAACATTAAATTGTGAAGTTTTCATAGACATTTATTAGTTCCCCAAATTAATACTTTTATAATTTCTTACACCTGTCTTTACTGTAATCTCTGAACATAAATTGTGAAGATTTCACGGACACTTATCACTTCCCCCATGAATATCCTTGTGATTTCCTATGCCTGTCTTTACTTTAATCTCTTAATCCCATCATCTTCTTCGTAAACTGAGGAGGATGAATGTCGCCTCAGGACCCTGTGATTTTGTCAGCTGCACAAATTGTTTGTAGAGCATATGTGTTTAAATATGAAATCTGGGCATCTCTAAAAAAGAACAGGATAACAGCGATGTTCAGGGAGCAAGAGAGGTAACTTTGAACTGGCCGCCGGTGAGCGGGAGGGAACAGAGCTATATTCCCCCTCTTTCATAAGCAAATAGGAGAAATATCGCTGAATTCTTTTTCTCAGCAAGGTACATCCCTGAGAAAGAGAATGCGCCCTGAAGGTAGGCCTATAGCCCGCCCCTTTTTAAGGTGTCCGGTCTTTTATGGTCGACGCCGATGGGATGAAATAAGCCCCGGTCTCCTATAGCGCTCCCAGTCTTACTAGGATGGGAAAATTCCTGCCTAATAAATTGTGGTCAGACAGGTTACCTGCTCTCAAACCCTGTTTCCTGATAAGATGTTATCAATGACAATGCGGGAGGAAGATTCATTAGCAATTTTAATTTCTCCTTATCTGGTGGTCCTGTGATCTCGCCCTGCCTCCATTTGCTTTGTGATATTTTATTACCTTGTGAAGTATATGATCTCTGTGACCCACACTCTATTTGTGCACTCCCTCCCCTTTTGAAAATAACTAATAAAAACTTGCTGGTTTTATGGCTCAGGGAACATTACGGATCCTGCCTACATGTGATGTCTCCCCCGGACACCCAGCTTTAAATTTCTCTCTCTTGTGCTCTTTCCCTTTATTTCTCAACCCAGCCGAGACACTTGGGAAATAGAAAAGAACCCATGTTAAACATTGGGAGTGGGTTCTCCCGATAATTATGTAAATAAAGCCCCTTTAGTAGTTACAATTAAAAATTTTATTTTCCTCTTGCTGGCCATTTTCCTCTCACTTCAGAGATATTGTTCCCCATGAGTTAGGGTTTCCTTTAGGATTTGACCAAGACAGAAAAAAACAATGAAACTGTTAAGCAAAATGAACTGTGATCACACAGATTGTATGAAAGCTGAGTGCTCTAAGTGTGAAGACAAATTAACAGCAGCTGGTTGTTAAATGCTAACTTTAGTCATTTAAAAAGAATTTGCAAGACAGAATCCCAACCAGTTTCTTACCTAGTATTGGGTCTCAGGTCTCAGCTTGTAGACTGCTTTCTACCATTTTTAGAAGCAAGGAAAAAAGGAAAAAAAATTCACCTTCCCTGTTGGAAGCAAGCTCAAACTCCATAAAGGAGTTACCTGCCGTCCATCCTCACGGAAATCACGGAAGCAGGAAAACTTGCCTTCCTGTTGAAAGCAAGTAAAACTCCAAAAAAAAAAAAAAAAAGGAGTTGTTCAGCAAAATAAACTTTGGATCTTGACCAAATTTTCGGAGCTTAGGGATTCTCTGGAGGGGATGCTCTCAGGCCTCAGCAAATTGTCCTATTAGTTTTGTGATACCCTAACTTGTATTAACCTGAATTGACTCTCCCTCCTGAATTGACTCTCCCTTAGCTAAGAGAGCCAGACAGACTCCATTTTGGCTCTTTCTCTGGCAGCCCCTTACCCACCCTCCTTCCTCAAGGATTTAACTTGGGCAAGCTGACTCCCAGCACATCCAAGAATGCAATTAACTGGTAAGATACTGTGGCAAGCTATATCGCAGTTCCCAGGAATTCACCTGGTTAGTAGCACCCAGAATCCCCGCGTTTGTGTTCGGTTGATAACGTCCAAAGCCCCGCGTCTATCACCTTGTGATAGATTTTAAGCCCCTGCACCTGGAACTGTTTGCGTTCCTGTAACCAATTATCCTTTTAACATTTTGCCGGGGTAACTTCCGTAAGATTGTTTTAACTAGTCCCCTCACCCTCCCCTTTCTAAAGTATAGAAGAAAATCAAGCCCCTTCTTTGGGGCTGAGAGAATTTCGAGCACTAGCCGTCTCTCGGTCGGCGGCTAACAAAGGACTCCTGAATTCGTCTCAAAGTGTGGCGTTTCTCTCTAACTCGCTCGAATACAACAGTTTGAGTCATAAAGTTAGCTCATGCTGGTACAAGCACCTAGAGATTTGTCAAAGGTCAAAGGCATTTCCACTCAAGAATCATTTGGTGATTACCAAAAAGTGAACCTGGAAAATACCAGACAGCTCTCAGTTTATTCAGGAAGTTTATTTTGCCTAGGTTGAGGACCATGACAGAGCCCGAGGAAGTCCTGATGACACCTACCCAAGGTGGTCTGGGTACAGTTTGGTTTTATATGTTTTAGGAGACATGAGACATCAATCAATATAGGTAAGAGGTACATCAGTTCTGTCCAGAAAAGTGGACACAACTCAAAGCAAGGGGGCTTCCAGGTCACAGGTAGGTAAGAGAGATGGTTGCATTCTGTTGAGTTTCTGATAGGTCTTTACAAAGAAGGCAATCAGAATATGTATCTATCCCTGTGAGCAGAGGGATGACTTTGAATAGAATGGGAAGCAGATTTGCCCTGAGTGGTTCCCAGGTTGAAGGGACCCAAGATACTTTCCTTTCACAGCTATGACAGCCTCCTGGCCTGGAACAAGGTCTGAATCATCAGAACTATACAAGTCATGACATTTCAATCCCTTAGTTTTATACTCTGAATAAATAGTTGTGTGTGTGTGTGTGTGTGTGTGTGTGTGTGTATTTTTAAGTGCCCAGTACAAGAGTGTTCTTAATTCAATTTGTCTTTACAAATGACTAAAACAGTTTTTGTTTGTTTGTTTGACAGTCTTGCTCTGTTGCCAGGCTGGAGTGCAGTGGCATGATCTTGGCTCACTGCAAACTGCAATCTCCGCCTCCCGGGTTCAAGCAATTCTCCTGCCTCAGCCTCCTGAGTAGCTGGATTACAGGCACATGCCACCACATCCAGCTACTTTTTGTATTTTTAGTAGAGATGGAGTTTCACCATGTTGGCCAGGATGGTCTGGATCTCTTGATCTCGTGATCCGCCCCGCTCAGCCTTCCAAAGTGCTCCTGTCCCTAAGATAGTCTTATGTTCCCCTCGCCATGATTGAATTTTAGACAGGTCTTTCCCTGTCTTGGCTCCTGACCTTCCTTTTTCTTAGAGAATTTACTTTAGAAAACTTATAATTGTACATTATTTCCATGTACTTTTTCAAAACTCTCTTGCCAGTTTTACAGCCCATTATTGTCTTTCTCAAGGACCTTGAAGTCATTCATTTGAATAAATGTAACCATCATGGAAGATAGGGCCTCTATCTCTCAGCCCATGTGGGAGGGTAGGAGCCTAATTTAATGAGCACGAATTAGCAAACACAGATGGCCTAATCACAGAGAAAAACATGGCAAGTTCAGAAATAATTCAACATTCTTGGAACACATTCCAGTGACCAACTTCAGAAGTAGGCAAGGAGAACTCCCAGGCAGGAAGGCTAGTCTGAGACCTATGACAGGATAAAAAAGTAGAAACAAATGATTATATAGAGTAAATAACATATTTCCACACTGTTTTGAGAAGGAGACCTACTAAGACACAGAAACATACAAAGATTACGGAGCATACCCTTCCAATACATGACCACTAAACCAATATAATTTTATATCATTATAATGACATCATAATTACAACAGATTCAACTGAAAGAGTTTCAAGTAGCAGATTCTTTTTGAGAAGAAGCACATAAGGAAGTCTCGAAGTTAAGAGACGAGACAAAAACAGGGAAATTAGAGGAACTTGAAGCCTCTGGTATATTTAACTACCACAAACATTAAACCCAGTCCAAACACTAGACAGATTAATATAAAACCTCATTTTGAAAGGCCTATTCAATATAATTCCTATACTGGTTAAAACATGTCTAGCATAAAACAAAAAATAAATGATGAGCTATAGTAAAAGCTTTTAAAAAATCACATAAAACATTAAATTAAAACAATGCAGAAATAGAGGAGGAAAAGAAACAAAAAGTGCCCAAATCAGAAAGTAGCTACAAACATGTTAGACATTCATCTAATTGTCGCGACAACTCTCAATATGAATGGTCTAAACACACGAAAACAACATAACAATCAAAACAGAGAGGGTTAGTGTTGAAACAACAACAACAAAAAAGACCCAACTACATGTTTTATTTTAAAAAGCCAATTTAAATTAAAAGACTCAGAAAGGTTAAAAATAAAGGGATGAAGACAGTACAATAACGCTAAAACAAAACAAGTGAAAACTGAAATAACTATGTCAAGGATACTACCTTAAGACAAAGCACTCCCAAAAGTGTGAGACTGTAACAATTGAACATCAACATACCTGAGGCAAAAACTGAGAACTGAAAGGAGGTATAAGTCCACCAATACAGTCAATAATAAATCAAGGAGGCAGTGATTAAATAAGTATACAAAGGACCTAAACAGTACCATTAATCAGTTGACTTAATTGACATTTTTAGAATACCCCATCAACAGCAGTAGAATACACATTCAACTCCATTTTGCATACAGCATTCACCAGGATGGAACACATTCTGTGGCATAAAAGACACCACTCATATTTGAAAGAATAGAAACCTCAGAGTGCAGTAAAATTAAACTACAAATCAGTAACACAAGGAAAACTAAAAAAATTCCCAAGAATTTTGAAATTATACCAAATAACATACCAAATAACCTGTGAATAAAAAAAAAATGAGTCATGAAAACCAAAATGTGATTCTTTAAAAAGACTAAGAAAATTAATAAACTAAAAAACAGAATAAGAAAATAAAAGAGGAAGCATAAGCCACCAATATAAAAAATGAATGTCATTTCTAATAATTTCATAGGCATTTTAAAAAGTTAATACTATAAGTAACTATGCTTAAAAAATTAATAGCAAAGATAAAATTGATGAGTTCCTTGGAACACACAAACTATTAAAATTTGCATTAAGAGAAATAGTTGGCCTGGCGCGGTGGCTCAAGCCTGTAATCCCAGCACTTTGGGAGGCCGAGATGGGTGGATCACGAGGTCAGGAGATAGAGACCATCCTGGCTAACATGGTGAAACCCCGTCTCTACTAAAAAAAAAAATACAAAAAACTAGCCGGGCGAGGTGGCGGGCGCCTGTAGTCCCAGCTACCCCGAAGGCTGAGGCAGGAGAATGGCGTAAACCCGGAAGGCGGAGCTTGCAGTGAGCTGAGATCCGGCCACTGCACTCCAGCCTGGGCAACAGAGCCAGAGTCCGTCCCAAAAAAAAAAAAAGGGGGGGGGGGGAATAGCTAATGTATTTGTAATATAATTTGAATATAATATCAACTTTTCCAAAGACAAAAAACAACACAAAACCTTACCAGGATCAAAGGCTTTACATGTGCAATCTACCAAACATTTGAAGAAAAAATAATTGCAGTTCTCCTCCATCTCTTCAAAAAAAGAAAAAACAAAAAGAAAAAGTAACACTTTTTACTCATTTTATGGGGCCAGCGTTATAATACTATCACCATAAAATACGTCATAACAAGAAAACAACAGCCCATTCTTTCTCATGAACATAGATGTGAAAATCTTCAATAAGTTATTAATAAATATTAGCAATACATAAAAAGAATAATATTATATCAAAACCAAATTGAGTTTATTCCACAAATGCAACACTGGGTCAACATTTGTGAGTAGTCATTGTGAACATCATATTATCAGACTGATGAAGAAAAAGTATGTACTATCCACAGATGCACAAAAATTATTTGACAAGTTACAACACATTTTTATGAAAAAACTCCAAAACTAGGACTAACAGGAAAGTTTCTCAACCTAATAAAGGGAATATATAAAAAACAAAACAAAATCCAAGCTTACTTTATAGTAAATGTTGAGAAATAAACACTTATCTTTTAAAAATAGGGAACAAAGCAAGGATTTCTTCTTTCTACACTACTTTTAATCATAATGCAAAAAGTCTTGGCTAATACAGTAAGACAAAAGTCAGTATTTGATAAACAAGACCATAGTCAGAACTATTCATTGATGACAAGATCTCTTAAGGAGAAACCCCAAATAATCTAAAAAAGAAACAACAGACAAAAAAAAAAAAAAAAAAAAAGGGCTAACTAATGAATTTACAAGGTCACTAGACATAAAGTCAATATACAAGAGCCTGTGACTTGCTCTAAAAATGTTGGAGGCTGACCTGAATCATATTTGGTGAACTTAATGTCAATAATTTAAATGTAAATTTGCATCACCCATTAATGTGTATTTTGAGCCCTTCAACAAAGAAATACACTTAGTGACAAAAGTTTTAAAGTATTGTGCAAGAGTCTGTACTAGACAGTAACTCATGGAATTTTAATGAACTATTTATCCAAATGTCCTAAAAATGAAGAGTACTTTCAAAAGTAAAAAGTACACAAAATGTAATAGTATTATTAAGAAATATGTTAACTTTATGTCAACCTATATTGAAACTACAAGTTTGTTGATTTCTAAAGTGAATATACAAAAACTCATTCCTTTTTTATATGCCAGGAATAAAAAATAGATTTGAAAACTTTTAATAGTACCATTTACAATGTCACTGAAAAAAAAAGAGACATAGGTAAGATTAACAAAATGTCACATTTTTTTTTTTTTTTTTGTAGAAAAATAAAATGCACTGAAGAAACAAAAGATTTAAAGAAATGAACCATTATAACCATTATTCATTGTCCATGGTTTGGAATAAGCATTATTTATTTTCCATATATTGGAAAATACAATATTGTTGAGGTATCAGTTCTCAACCTGATCTATATAATCTATTGCAACCCCAAACAATATCCATTGAACTACTTTGTAGATACTCAAAAACTGATTTTAAAATTAATGTCAAAACATAAAACACTAAGAATAGTTAGCACAATGCTGAAGAAGAACAAAAGTTGAGAACTCATAGTACCTAAGTTCGAGACTTATTATAACACTTAATATAAAACTACAATAATAACAACAACATAATGTCGGTGAAAGTATATACCAAATTTGGATACAGATCATTGGGATAGCATGGAGAGTCCAAAACCAGACCCAGACAAATATGGCCAACTGATATTTGACAAAAGAGAAAAAACAATGCAATGAAGAAAAGATAGTCTTTCAAAAGCGGTGTCAGTACAGTTGGACATTTCTCAGAAAAAAAAAAAAAAAAAAGAACATAGAAACAGACCTTAGACCTTAGACCTTAAATAAAAATTATTTCAGATAGATTGAAGACATCATGTTAAAGTCAAAAATACAGACCATCTACAGTAAAAACTAGGATAAAGTCTATATGACCCTAGACTTAATGATATTTTAAGATAAAACACCAAGAGTATAATCCACAAGAAAGAATATATATATATATATATATAGTACTGGATTTATTAATATTAAAAACTTTTGCTCTACAAAACACAGTTAAAAATATGGACAAGTCATAAGATAGGAGAAAATTTTTGCAATTTATATATCTGAGATATTACTTGAATCCAAAATATACAAAGACTTCTTAAATATCAACAATAAGGAAATAATAAATCCAATTTGATTAACAAAAGATCTCAACATACACCATACCAAAAAAGAAATGTAGGTGGCAACCAAGCATATAATAATAATACGTTCATTATTATTTTTCATTATGAAAATGTGTATTGAAATAATAAGACACCACTTTTGAAAATATACATAGTTGAAAATTCCAATTTTTGAAAGAATGTGAAACAACAGAAACTTTCAATTATTGCTTGTATGAATACAAATTAGTATAGTAATTTTGGAAAGCAGTTTTTCAGTATCTTAAGCAATAAATGAAGTCTTACTGTAAGAGCCAACAATCACATTCTGAAGTTCTTTGATTTAAAATGTATGTTCTCTCAAACATTTGCATGTGAAGGCAATAGTGAAAAACTGGAAACAACTATGATGTATTTCAGTAGGTGAGCTGATACATTGCACTACATACATAAAATAAAATAATATTCAGCAATATAAAGGAATGACCTAGTAAGTTACAGAAAACATTACATTTTAATATATATTGATAGGTAGAAGTCAATCTGAAAGTCTACTGTGTAATACTATATAATTCCTTTTATATAGCATTCTAGAATAACAAAGTTATAGAGATGGTAAAAGATGAGTGATTGTCAGGGATTGGGAGGAGGAAGGTTGAAGATGTCAAGCACATGGGATTTTTTAAACTGATGACATTATTGTAATCGTGTTGTGGTGGAGATATAACACTATGCATTTGTCAAAACCCATAGAACTTTACAACACAAAGTGTGAACTTATTGCATGCAAATTAAAAATAATCACTTTAGGAACTAAAAGAATCCAAGAATAGAATACAGAATATGACAAGTCAATCTGATGCTATTACAAATGTATGAAACAACTGTGCTAAAGGGAGTTGGATAAATGGTGCTTTGGATATTAGTGGAAACTGTAAGTCTAAAGGCACCATATGTCCTGTCTTTAAGTGGAAAATGTTGTTTCCCACAAAGAAAGGAATTATCAATTTTGAAATCACTATATGTAATTAAATTAATAACATAGTAATTGGATATTTAGTAAATAGTTTGCTAATGTTGGGAGGCAGATTTATTACTGTTGGAGTTTGAGGTGACATACACCCAAGGAAAGAATGCAAGAATGATAGATATGGTACTAAATTAGAGGTGGAGACATAAAAATGAACTCATATTTAGCCTAATTTAGACACAGATGAATATACAGTATAATACAGATATCTATATATTTACATGGATTAGCATACACATATTCTTTTCTCATCTGTCAGCTGAATTGGCCTAGCAGCAGAAACACTTCACTATGGAATAGCACATAGAGCCCTTAGATCTTGGTTTTCAACACCATTCTTCAATCAAACGGATCAAGGCGTCGTAGAGAAATGCTTGATTTTAGCACTGGTGTAGGGAATACATAAGATGAGACTGAAGCATCTCACAGTATCAGAAGGTAAGAAAATACTGAACAAATATGCACATGCACATGCACACACACACACACACACAAACACACACACACAATGAAAAGGATAGGTCCAAGTGACACAAGAGCTAAAGAACTTCCAACAGCCAAAGCTGAAGTGATTTGAGCAACAAAATGAATAACTTAGTATTGTATTAAAACTCAAAGAATACCACAAATACCCACAAGTTAACACTTACATAAATAAATGATTGTTAATAATTGCAAAATAGGAGAAAATAAATTAAAAAAAAAAACCGCCAGTGATGAATTTCAAATTATTTGTGTAGACACTTGGCCCTTAAGATGAAACCTAACTTCCCATTCCTTAACTGCGGGCTATGCATAGTGATACCCTCCCGTGATTACAGAATAAACCATGACAGACTAACACTTCACAGTGAAGACACCTGATAAAGAATACCTCAGCTAGGCAATACAGCTAAATTAACAGTAACTATGATGTTGATATACGTGCTTTTTATATGGTATAATGAAAATGTCCGTTTATTCCTTTGATCTTTCTCTTCAAACTGACAACCTTAGTCTAATCACAGAAAAACATCAGAAAAATTCTAGATGAGGGACATTTTACAAAATACTTGACCAGTACACGTGAAATCTATTGGCACAGTGATTCTCTGTTATCATGATCATCAAAAACGTTCACTGTGATCCCTTTTTCTGATAAAGATAATCAAAACATTGAATGTAACAACATGTTAGGGAAATAAACTTGAATGAATTGTACAAGAGGTATCAAATGCCGGTATTGGGGGCGGGGCCAAGATGGCCCCCAGGAAGCAGTGGTGGGCAGAGGCTCCCATCGAAAAGAACCGTAATAGTGTGCAAATCCTGCAATGCCAACCGAGGTATCTAGGTGGCCACAAGGCTCTCATAAGAACTGACTAGATGGCTGGTGTGACCCAAGGAGAGGAAGGAAGGCCAGTGTGGTGTGGTGGCCCACCTGAGAGACACACCGGGCAGGGGAGACCCACCGGCCGCAGCCAAGGAAGGCAGTGAGTGAGCATGCTTCCCCGCCTCGGAAAATGTGCTTTTTCCACAGAACTGTGCAACCCACGGATCAAAAGATTCCGCTTGTGAGCCCATGCCACCGAGGTCTAAGGTCCCAACTACGGAGCTGCGCAGATTCTCAACAGCCATTAAGCTAGAATCTGCTTAAGCCTGTGGAGCTCCTGGGGGGAGGGGTAACCGGCACCACAGCTGCCACTGCCTGCTGTTTAAGCTCTTTGAGTTCCTTGCAGAAGGGACGGCAGCCAACACTGGGACTGATAGCTGCCTAAAGCACTACGTTCCCAGGGCAAGAGAAGGGCAGCATCCATCTTTATAGCTCCAGGTTGTGCTTTTCGCCGGCTGGACCCAGGGAGGCTGGACTGCTTGGTCCCAGGAGGTATCCCGGTCACAGCTCAACACACCAGCTGTGGCAGACTGCAGACAGAGCGCCTCTTCACGCCTGACGTGACCCATCCCTTCTCATGGGTGGAGCCTTCCTACAGGAACTCCAACAACTCCAGCCAGGGGCTCAGGGACAGAACTCCGATCTCCTTGGGCCTGAGCCCCTAGGGGCAGGGGGTGGCCACAGTCTCTGCAGACCAGCAGACTTAGTCATTCCTCCTGGTAGTTCTGAGGAATCCAGGCAGCACAGAAGAGTGAGTTTCTCCCCCAAAGCATACCCCCTCCACCAAGGAACAGTCAAAGTACTTCATTAAATGCCGCTTATTCTCCGTGCCACCCAATTGGGTGAGACCCTCCAACAGGAGTTGTCAGGCACGCTATACAGGAGCAACCCTAGTGGCATCAGGTGGGTGCCTCTCGAGGTCAGAGATCCCAGAGGAAGGAACAGGCACCCATCTTTTCTGTTCTGCAGCCTCCTCATGTGACATCTCCAGGCACAGGAGTGAACCAGCTGAATAGGGCCTGAAGTGAACCCCAGAAAAACCACAGCACCCCTACAGAAGAGCGACCTGACCATTCCTAGAAAAACAAATAACAGCAAACAACAACAACAGCATCAACAACAAAAAAATTCCCCACAAAAACCCCATCCAAGGGTCAGCACCTCAAGGATCATTACTAGACAAACTCATGAAGATGAGAAAGAATCGATGAAAAAACGCTGAAAACCCAAAAGACCAGAGTGCCTCTTCTCCTGCAAATGATCACAACGCCTCTTCAGCAAGTGCACAGAACTGTACAGAAGATGAGATGGACGAATTGACAGAAGTAGGCTTCAGAAGGTGGGTAACAACAAACGCTGCTGAGCTAAAGGAGCATGTTCTAACCCAATGCAAAACAGCTAAGAACCCTGATGGAAGGTTACAGGAGCTGCTAAACAGAATAACCAGTTTAGAGGGGAACATAAATGACCCGATGGAGATGAAAAACACAGCACAAAAACTTTGTGAACCACACACAAGTGCCAATAGCCAAATCGACCAAGCAGAGGAAAGGATTTTGGAGACTGAAGACCACATTGCTGAGTTAAGGCATGCAGACAAGATTAGAGACAAAAGAATAAAAAGGAACAAACAAAGCCTATGAGAAATATGGGACTATGTAAAAAGACTGAACCTACTATTGGTTAGAGTACCTGAAAGAGATGGAGAGAATGGAACCAAGTAGGAAAACAAACTTCAGGATATTATCCAGGAGAACTTCCCCAACCTAGCAAGGCAACCCAACATACAAATTCAGTAAATATAGAAAACATCACTAAGATACTGCATGAGAAGATCAACCCCGAAACACAGAATCATCAGATTCTCCAAGGTTGACGTGAAGGAAAAACTGTTAAGGGCAGCCAGAGAGAAAGGCCAGGTCACCTACGAAGGGAAGCCCATCAGAATAACCCTACAAGCCAGAGGAGAGTTAGGGGCTAACATTCAACATCCTTGAAGAAAAGAATTTTCAACCCAGAATTTCATATCCAACCAAACTAAGCTTCATAAGCAAAAGAGAAAATAAAATCCTTTCCAGACAAGCAAATGCTGAGGGATTTCATCACTACCAGGCCTGTCTTACAAGGGCCCGTGAAGGAAGCACTAAGTATGGAAAGAAAAAGCTGGTACCAGCCACTGCAAAAACACGCCAAAATATAAAGACCAATGACACGATGAAGAAACTGCACCAATTAGTGTGCAAAATAACCAGGTAACATCATGATGACAGGATCAAATTCACACACAAAAATATTAATCTTAAATGTAAATGAGCTAAATGATCCAATTAAAAGACACAGACTGGAAAATTGGATAGAGTCAAGACTCATCAGTGTGCTGTACCTGATAGGTCTCACATGCAAAAATACACAAAGGCTCAAAATAAAAGGATAGAGGAATATTTACCAAGCAAATGAAAAGGAAAAGATGCCCTATGTAATACACAGTGCTGGGAAAACTGCCTAGGCATATGCAGAAAACTGAAACTGGACCCCTTCCTTAAATCTTATACAAAAATTAACTCAAGTTGGATTAAAGACTTAAAAGTAAAACCCAAAAACATAAAAATCCCAGAAGAAAACCTAGGCAATACCATTCAGGACATAGACATGGGCTAACACTTTGTGACAAAAACGCCAAAAGCAATTTCAACAAAAGCCAGAATTGACAAAAGGGATCTAATTAAACTAAAGAGCTTCTGCACAGCAAAAGGAACTATCATCAGAGTGAACAGGCAACCTACAGAATGGGGGGAAATTTTTGCAATCTATCCATCTGACAAAGGTCTATTATCCAGAATCTACAAGAAACTTAAATGAATTAAAAAAAAAAAAAAAACTATCAAAAAGTGGGCAAAGGATACAGACACTTCCAAAAGAAGACATTTATGTGGTCAACAAACACATGAAAAAAAAATCCTCATCATCACTGATCATTAGAGAAATGCAAATCAAAACTACAATGAGATACCATCTCACACCAGTTAGAATGGCAATCATTAAAAAGTCAAGAAACAGTAGATGCTGGCAAGGCTGTGGAGAAATAGGACCGGTTTGACACTGTTGATGCGAATGTAAATTAGTTCAGCCACTGTGGAAGAGGGCGTGGTGATTCCTCAAGGATCTAGAACTGGAAATACCATTTGACCCAGCAATCTTATTACTGGGTATATACCCAAAGGAATATAAATCATTTAACTATAAAGACACATGCACACGTATGTTTATTGCAGCACAATTTACAATAGCAAAGACAAGGAACCAACCCAAATGCTCATCAGTGATAAACTGGATAAAGAAAATGTGATACATACACACCATGGAGTACTATACGCCATAAAATGGAATGAGTTCTTGTTATTTACAGTGACATGGATGAAGCTGGAAGCCATCATCCTCAGCAAACTAACACAGGAACAGAAAGCCAAACACCACATCTTCTCATTCGTATGTGGGAATGAAACAGTGAGAACACATGGCCACAGGGAGGAGAACAACACACACCAGGTCAAGTCAGGTCATGGAGAGCTAGGGGAGGGAGAGCATTAGGACAAATAGCTAATGCATGTGGGGCTTAAAGCCTAGATGACGGATTGGTAAGTGCAGCAAACCACCACGGCACACGCAGACCTAAGTAACCAGCCTACACATTCAGCACTTGTATCCTGGAACTTGAAGTAAAATAAATAAATTTTAAAAAAAGAATCTTGCAAAGTGGTCACTTGTTAAAAAAACTAACCTGGTCCTTGCAGATTCCAGAAGGAACTACTGATTTTTTTTTTTATTCATCTTTGGCCTTCTGCTTTTGGAAGGGAATATTTATTCTGTTGAAAATGAAAGTCTTGATTTTAAAAATGTCACTATCAAATATTTTATTTACATTTAGAAAAGAGAACCATGTTTATTTAATTATGCATTATTGAATTATTACATTATTATTATTATTGGTAGCTCTTTAGATATACTTTTTATTTTAAATATTTTTATTTTAGGTATTATTATATAGATATCATTTAAACTCTTAAAGATATTATACTTTATTTAAACATATGAAAATTTAATTAGAGGACAATTTAAATGCCATTTATAGAATACTAGATGTGAATTATATCAAAAACTACATATTTTTACTTTACATTCAAATTATGTGCAATCCATAAAAATAGGGGATCAAGTATCTGCATTAGGAATGTCATTTTTCTAAGAATTTCTAAAGATTTATTAAATTTTGTTTGAATTAGACAAAATATTTTGCTAAATACTTTAACCTACACACTTGGATTTAAAAAACTGGGATATGCCAAGTTTTAAAAAGAAAGAAAACAAGGTAGTACTTGCAAATAAACAGAAGACATAGCTCAAGTTCCAGTCTCTGGAGAGGTGGAAAAGTGCCATTTGATGAAGTCGCTATTATAAATGAGACAGATGGACCGTGTACTGAATTTAGAGAGGAAAACCCTCTAATGATATGTAGAAAAATCAAGTTGGATAACTGCCACATACCATATATACATTTCAGGTAGATTATAAACTAAAATATGAATATTAAAGCTAATAGGAGAAAATGTAGGAGTCTCATGACCATAACATAGATAAAGTTTGTTAAACAAAACTCAAACACTTCAAACTGTAGGGGAAAATATTGATACATTTTAATACATAAAAATTAAGAATTTCATTTGGAAACCACAGAAAACTATGACATGAAAAACTGGGAGATGATACTTTCGACATTTAAAATGGACATAGGATTAATTTCTGGAATGTCATGATATTACTACAAACTAATAATAACATAAAAACTTGAGTTTCAATATTAAAACTTGTGACAAGAATATGAAAAGTAAGTTTATGCAGAGAAAAATGTAATTGGCCAACAAACACAAAGAAAAAATGCTAAAATTCCCTAGTGAAAGAGAAATGCTGATTAAAATTACAGTACAACATGTTTACAAATTTAATATTAATAAATGTTTAATAGAAAATTTCAAGCATTGGTTATGAGAGACAATAGTAAATACTTATTAAGTCCATTGGTTTCTCAATATAAATAATATTGTCCTTTAAGTATCCAGATGTTTCAGGTTTGAAGAAGAATTTTAGATCTAATTTATCTGTAAATATAAAATTGAAAGGAATTGAAAATAGGAATAAAATACAAGCTGCCAGGAAATTAAAAACATAAATAAATAGGACAGTCATACAAGAATAAGAATACATTTTTCACTATGTATTGTGATTCCATTTGGTTGTTGTATTCTAAGTGACTCTTTACAACTAAAATGGTCAGATGCATTGTTCCCAAGGTAACTACTTCATTTACTACGTTTATTACTATTTACTTTCTGTTCTTGACTCCATACAGAGGTGACATTGAATACAAATAGAAACTGCTTAACACAATTTAGGGGAGTATTTTAAAATACAAAATCGGTCACATAAATGGAATATAACCTTCAATTTGGTCACTTTTTAGGCAAGTAGAATTTAAAATATTTTAAAGAAACAAATGAAACAGCATAAGCACCCTTGACTCTCATCAGCTATAATCGAGCGCTTCGTTGTATATTCTGTTGGAAGAGCTTAGTGTTTTCTATTTAGTTTTACTATGCAATCATTTATTGCCCATTCTGTACATGACCCCGTGCAAGATGCTGCAGCTAAAATAACTGAAAGGTGAGCTGTATTTTCCTTATGTGGTTGGAGAAACAAAACTGTCATACACTCACCAAAAAATATGACAAAGCAAGAATATCTAGAATTGAGAACAGAAATGTAAAACTTAGTGGGCAAGATTTGATGTACCCATGTATTTAATTTTATATCAATTTCTTGGACATAAAATGAATCCAAGAAATGAATGAAAGTGGTGGGTGAAAAATACAAGTAATAACAAATGAGTAAATTCTTCTGAAGTGTTTAAGAAATGCAGAATTATTATTGAAAATAAATACACCTGGAAAGGTGAACCAGAATGCAAGAGAAAAATGAGTTAAGCCAGAGAGAAATGAAATAAGAGTATTGTCCTGAATCTCAGTCTTGTGTCAATATATATGATTTTAGTGGGGAAAACAATTATAATTGTTACAAGCATTGATATATCATTTGTAGTAATATAGGCATGGATTTACAAAAGTGTTGAACAACAGGACAGTGGCAATGGAGGGGAAGAAAAACATTGGGAGGAAAAAGTTTGAGAATGTAGAATGTGTGAATAGGAAGAAGAAATATAGAGGAAAAGTTTGATAAAATTTAGATGTTGACTCTGAGTGAATAATAACATATTAACACTGGAGGAAAAATACTGGAAAGGAGACTAATCTGAGGAAAAGATTAGTATACAAAGTTTTTTTTCTTTTCCAAGTACATTTGGAGTTGGTTATTGAAAATATGGGATGGTGGCACAAAGTATCAGAGCCTTCACAGAGAGAACACCTGTTTACAGGGAAAGGGAGAGGTGTAGAGTCCTAAAACCTTACAGCGCGTTGGAGCACGAGAAGGATGAAGTAGGCATCCATACTGGTGTCCGGAAGTAGCACTAAACTGCTGAAAGACATCAGAGACTGAGCTGGGGAAACAGGCATTTGTGAGGGAAGCGGGTGGACATTCAATCTAAAATGAAGGGCTAGGCATCAAGGAATGTGAGACATATGTCCACAGTGGGAAAAGGCTGGAAAAGAGGGTGTCATAAGCAACAAGAAATTGGTTACATACACACAATTTGTCAAGCAAGTATATTTAGTGAGAATAATGAGAGGGTGTGTGTCTGTGTATGTGTGTGTGTGTGTGTGTGTGTGTGTGCATGTGTCTGTGTAATTGTTTTTAACTATTAGAGAAAGATAGTACAATTAGGGATAAAGTCTAGAATGAATCCTGTGATACTGGGTTAGGATGAGAGGTACAAATGTAAATGCATGGTTTTCAACACTGCTATTATGAATGTGAAACCCCAAAATTAATGTTGGAATCTAATCCCCATTATGGTGGTATTAAGCGATAGGGCTGCTTAGGAAAGAATTACATTGTGAGGGCCCTGCCTCTATTAATGCGATTAGTGCCATTGCAAAAGAGGTTGAAGTGAACTCCCTTGCCCTTCTGTGATCTGAGGAAAACAGCAACAAGGCACCGTCTTTGAAGCCCTCACCAGACACTGAATCTACTGGTACCTTAATCTTGGACTTTCCAGGCTCCAGAAAGTTGAGAAAAGCATTTCTGTTGTTTATAAATTGCCTAGTCTAAGATATTATGTTGTAGCAGCCCAAACAAAGTCAAGTTTATAAAGATAGATAAGTTATCTTTATAAACTTATCTATCTTTATAAACTTGACTTTGTTTTAAGTTTAAGTTTTATAACATGTAAAACTTCTTAAATAAAACCCAGTAGTAGCACTCCTGTGATACATTATTATAATATGTCATCAAAGTTTCTTCAAGAGAATTATGGCAAATATTATACAGATCATCATACAGAAACATGGAAGAATAAAGATGCTGTAGGTGACTCGTTCAAATTATATAATCAGTTATTTTTATAGAGTTCTTCTTTCGTCCAGTATGTAGAGCAAGTTACTACCTGAACATGAAGTTCCTATGAAAGATAAACTCACATTACATGTATAAAATAATGATTATATAATTCAGACACAGTTCATTCATTGCATCTATAGGAAAGATTTCTGCTAACTGCTACTTGCTAGAGACTAAACACTGTGTTTCGGATGAGGAGGGGATCATTTACTATTTCAATAATAAAAGCATTATGGGAATAAAGTTGATGGTGTCTAATGTACCTTGAAATGTGCCCTGAAGTATATTTCTATTAGTCCAGCCAGGGACCTGAAAGAAAACCGATCTTAGTTTTAAGTAATTTAGAAATCCCATACCACTTCAATTCATTAGCAAGATAATAATAATAATAATAATAATAATAATAATAATAAGGTGGCTTCTAAGATGAAGAGGACAAAGATTTCCAATGTGAAGCGAAATGCATCTTAATGGCCTCATGTTGGTGTCAATTATATTAATTGTGGTACTAGTGACTCTTGACTACCAAGACTATCTCACGACAAGTGAAAACAAAAACATAATCAAACTTTCAATTACATAAATATTTAAAAGTCCAACTGATGTTGTTAACTCCTTAAAATGTTGAAACAACAATTACGAAAAGAAAATTATTCTAATTTTGAAGGATTAAAAAATTATAAAATAAAACTGTGGTAAAAGTGGCCAGCCTAGCTCAGAGGATAATAACAAATTATGTATTATAATTTTGGGCACCAAAGGTAACTCACTAGTCATGATGGAAATTTAGCTTTCCAAGTGATTCGTTGGTAGTGATAAACTTGTTTGCAGTTACCACCACCAAATCCTTTATGGCTATATCTCTTGAGATATGTTCAGAATCCAAGGACTTCTCATTGTGTTCATTTGTTCCTATCCTCTTGTAAGCTGCTGTCTTTTCTTGTGCAATGAATGTAATACAACCTAAAGGCTTCTCTTATTCAAACTTTGTCTGTATGCCTCCTATGCATTGACCCCACATTCAACATAGAAGCTAGAGTTATTCTTTTAAAATATGTTAGATCTTATCACTCTTTTGAACCCTGCAGGTTCTCTCCATTCCATTCAAGATGAAAAAATCAGAATCCTTCTCTAGCCTCCAGAAGATGACCTTATCTGACCCCATTGCCTCTCTGATCTTATCCCCTACTACCCTGCTCCTGTCACAGCAGCTTACCTGTTCCTTATATGCATGGCTAACTACCTCACAAATTTTACTGTTTTTGTTTGATGATGCATAACCTATTTAATGCTGCAAACTGCTCTCCTATCACACTCACAAAATCACCACCATTCTCCCTCTCTTTTTTGTTCCCCATAACTCTTACTGCCTTCTAACATACAATATGATATACTTGCTTATTCTTCATATTGTTTGTTGCATCCTTCTGTGCTAGAAAAGGGATATTTGAAATGGTGTGCTGGCAAATTGGCTGAAAAAGAAAGCCATGCCTTGTATTGTTTGCACTATTTTCATGTTGTAAAATATTCCCATCATGGCTGATTTTAAGCTAACAATGGCAGTGTTTCAAAAACCGAATCAAAGCATCCTAAATATTTAACTATCTGTTCTAGTAAGTTGTGGTGTCCCAACTCTAGCCTACCATTGAATATCTATGTGTTTTATTCACTAATACATCCCAAGTGACTATAAAAATGCCTGGCAGTAATAGGTGCTCAATAAATTGGATGAATTCATGGCTAAATTAGCAAAGTTGTTGCCTCAAAGTATTTCTTTTAATTTATATCTCCCTAATTAGAAAGACTATTAATTTTGATACACAATATATTTCTCTTCAATTATTATTATATTCAAGTTTAAATGATTACTATCTTCCAGAATCACAAGTGGCAGATTTGGCAGATTTACATATAAATTTATAAATCTGTTTAGCACATATATCTATTTTTGTCTGTATCTTAAAAGTAAGTGTAATATAAACCAGTAATTCTGTCCACTTATATCAGAATTACTGCATTCATTTGTAATTAGATTTTTATGAGAGTTGTAAAATAATGAAAATGATCTTTAGTCCTTAAATTGTTAAATACTTTTGTATATTTCTTAACTTCATAAATAATCAGCATTGTATATATTGTATTTTTCACATGGGATGTGTCTACAGTTATGTTTTACAGTCCAATACACTTCTTTGCAAACTTCAATACAAATGTAAGCCTTGTTTTCAAAGTATTTTTTATTAAAATCATTTCAAATTTTTGTCTTTTATAAATTTAGTAATAAACAATTAACATTATATCTATCTTTCATAATTTTCAAAGCAATGATTAAATCTCATTTCAGATTCTGGGTGCACATAATGAGAATTCCTTTTTAATTGTTTTTAACCTACATTATACCCTGAAATCTGCTTTTGGTTTCCTGACATAGTTTAATCCTTTTTACATAGTCATATCTGAAGTCATATCTGAAGTCATATCAAAAGTTGGCATTGCGTATATGTATATATAAGAAATTAAGTTAAATGGGGTGTCTAATTACTATTACTATTAAAAATAATCAATGGCTTTTTTGTCTGAGAAAGAAAATACCACCTAAATAAGCAACAAGACAAAAAAGAAACCTGACATTTTAGAGAAAATGATATATTTTATATTTTAAAGTTAAATAACTCAAAAGCCACAATAACATCAGTTTTATATACAAAAATTAAAAATGTTATAAATTGAAGGTAAGTTAACAATACGAATTTCTAAGGTGTTATACTTTTATGTGATAAGTAGTTCCAACTAAAAAGACTGTAATGTGGAAGACTTTAAGATATATAAAGCAGAAAAATGACTAACGGTTGTTAGAAGCATGAAAGAAATGAATTCCCAGAAACGAAAGCATGAATTACCAGATGTTGGATTAGAGAATGGCCTCACAACAAGTCCAATTTCAATCTCAAGTGGTATTGAACAGTGCTGGGTCTAAGTTGTTATTCTCTCTTGTTTATTTATTTAAATAACTTGCTATCACCTTGAAATTTACTTTATATTCTATTTTCATAACTGATTAGAAATCTCTTTAATGTATTTATGGAAATTATCTAAAACATTTTCATATACCATCAGAAATGAAAGACAGCCTTTATGCCAAAACCAAAATTGTGACTTTTGCAGAAAACACTAAATTATTCCGTCAAGCAGATCAACATATGGAGAAGATGGGCAAAACATACAGCAACTGCCTTTTCCTGGAAGGTCCATCAGTTTGTAAAAAATCTGATATGCCTTTAGAATAATCAAGAGTTTCTGATATATGAGTTAACAATCAGATACAATTGTACTTGGTTATGAACAGAAAACCTGGCTCTTTCTCTCTCTAATATGTATATATATATATTAGTTTTCTTGTTGCATCATCATTTTTAACCTCCTTTTATATTCCATAAAACCATACATTGAACTATTGCAATTTTATAATATATTTAATATCTGATAGATGCATACTCTAATAGATGCATATCCCCTTCACTTTTTTTTTCTGTTTTTTTTTGAGATGGAGCTTCTTTCTGTGGCCTAGGCTGGAGTGCAGTGGCACTATCTTGGCTCATTACAACCTCTGCCTCCCGGGTTCAAGCGATACTCCTGCCTCAGCCTCCTGAGTAACTGGGATTACAGGCATGCACCACCACACCTGGTTAATTTTTGTATTTTTAATAGAGATGGGATTTCCTGATGTTGGTCACACTGATCTTGAACTCCTGGCCTCGTGATCCACCTACTGTGGCCTACGAAAGTGCAGGGATTACAGGTGTGAGCCACTGCACCTGGCTTCCCTTTACTTTAATAATTTGTTTTTTTTCTGTTTTCTCCAAAGTATTGTGAGTAGTAATAATATTGCTGTTTTTTCCAGAAGGAATTTAGAAACATTTTCATGTTTTGCCAAAAAAAAAAAAAAAAAAAATGTTTCTAGGAGGCATTGAGATTTTATTTACAAGTGACCATGTTAATGGCCAGTATTGTTAAATAAATAACTCTTCATTGCTAAATTAATAAATTACTAGTGCTCTCTAACCTGTGGCATGCTCATAATTGGAAGCCAATACTTTGATTTCCGATTTCATTTTAATATGTCTGATGTGTTTCCCAATGAAGCATCATATAGACCTCTCACCATACACAATTTTCTGCTTTTGTGATAGATGATTTTCCATCTCTTTGAAATTTACCCAAAGGTGCCTAAAGTGATTTTATAACCCACATAGTCTAAGTAATAAATCATATTATCCCAATCCCATACCCCAAATTTTATGGATTTATGCTCTGGTATTTGGATAGTCTGTAAAATGATTGACTACCTTTTAGTGTTCCTTATGAGAACAGCCTACATGTGTATACATAATAACAGACAAACCAAGTGACAAAACGTGGGAGACATGTATTGTGCAATGTACAAAGGTTCAGGAGTTAATTTCAAATATCTAACTTCGAGTGTTTTCTTAACAATGGTGAGATTTCACTGAGCTTCAACATCTAGCTTAGTAACTGTGTGAATGCTAACATCTATATAATAAATTGCTTTATGTATTTATCAGGTAAAACTTTTTAAATAGGTAGAGAATATATTTCCTTTTTTTCCCAATGTAACACAGCACATTGGTTCAATGATGACTAAATGAAATGTACCAAGTATGTGGGAGTAGAGAGAGAATGCTTATTAAAATGATAAGATTTAAAATGAAATACTCAAGTTAAAATGAAAGAATGACATTTTAAATAAAAAGTAACTTTAATTAGGCTACCAAATACTTAAACTAATCTAAGTTGGCATAGTATCTTATGTGTTTTACTATGCATATTATTCAGCGAAGCATGCTAAGTTCTTATGCATATGCTGTCCTATTTATGTTTTTCCACAACTATATACATATATATTTACATATATACTAAAGAAATACATAAACTCTGTTAAAGAAATGCATTTTATTCAAACTTTATTGAATATATATTATTCAACATATTTTTACATTTCTGTAAAATAAGTTGGAGTATGTGCAAAAATTTCTTATATGCAAAACTTTAAAAATTAATTTAAGGATTTACAATCATGATTATAAATAGATTAAATGAAAAGAAAGTGTTAAAACAAATACAACAAAAAAGCGTATCAAAAATGCCAATAAATTATGACAATTTACATAAAAATAACAATTTTCTTGACAAACACACATACAGAAATTGACAAAAGATAGAAAACCTGAATTTTTCTATACCTTACAACCTACTCAAAAATGACCTCAATCATCAATTCTTCCAAATATTTAAATAAAACATAATATACAATTTACTTACACCCTTTCAGAATATAGAGAAAGAGTGAACATTTTCCAACACATTTATGACCCTAGGACTTTAAGAACCAAATCTAAAAAACACTTTCAAATGAAGAAAATTACAGACCAATATTCCTAAGGAAAATCCATGCAAAACTCCTGAATAATATTAACAAATAAAATAGAGCTATAAATAAAAATGTTATTTATTAAGACATTTGAATATTTAACAATGAAAAAAGATAATCCCAACAAATGATAAACCACAATTGATAACATTTAAAAGCCAATCATCAAAAATAAACACAAGTAATTAAGCCTAGAAAGAAATTTCCTCAGGTTGAGGTGCTTACAAAAATATTTTAAGCTAATATGCTACTGAATGATAGACTTTGTATCCTAAGTTGAAAAATATCAACAATCAAATAGCAGTATACTCAACATTTGTTATAGCTTGTAGCAAATGCAGAAACATAAAACATAGACACAGTTTTAAAGGGAAGAGATAAATTGTCTTTTGTGTATAGATGACTGTTTATATAAGAAAATCTAAAGAAATCTACAGATACTTATTAAAAATTGTTAAATTTTGTAACATGAGTAGACCGTCAACATACAACATCAATTGTACTTATATATGTCATTGAAAATTTGACTATATGAATTTTTAAAAATTATAACAACATTAAACTCAAATACTAAAGAATACATTTTTGGAAAAATTTGAAAGACCTCTAGGATGAAGATTACCAAACATTGATTTCTCCTTACATTTAGTTGTATTTTTCTGTTTCTTTGTATGCTGGTAATTTTTTTCTTCAACGTTAAACATTGTGATTTTAGTTTATTGGTTGCTGGACAGCATTTTTCTGTTTTAAAAAATATTCCTAAGATGTTTTTTCTGTGAAATAGTTGAGCTTCCTGGGAAAAGTCTGATGCTTTTGAGGCTTCTTTTTGTGCTTTATTAGGTCAGACAATAGAAGCCTTTAAGTCTAACACTATTCTGCACCCACTACTCAGACAATGCCCTTCTGAGTACTCTAACTCATGTCTTCCATATTACCATGCTGTTTCACTGGTAGGAGCAAATCTATCAGCAGTCCTGGTGAATTCTTTTTCGTTGTTTTTTTGAGACGGAGTCTGGCTCTGTCGCCCAGGCTGGGGTGCAGTGGCCGGATCTCAGCTCACTGCAAGCTCCGCCTCCCGGGTTTACGCCATTCTCCTGCCTCAGCCTCCAGAGTAGCTGGGACTACAGGCGCCGGCCACCTCGCCTGGCTAGTTTTTTGCAGTATTTAGTAGAGACGGGGTTTCACCGTGTTAGCCAGGATGGTCTTGATCTCCTGACCTCGTGATCCGCCCGCCTCAGCCTCCCAAAGTGCTGGGATTACAGGCGTGAGCCCCGCGCCCGGACAGTCCTGGTGAATTCTTAAGGATTTCTCCGCCCATTCCTGTCTAGTGACTCTTTCCCTGCCTCTGGTAGTATTCTTATGTGAATTCACTAATCAGTACTAAAGTCTCAAGAGTAGTATTTGTGAGGTGCTTTCCCCATGTGCGCAGCTTTCTCTTCTGTGCTAATATCTCATTTTCAGTATTTTGTCCCGTAAAGTATAGCTTCTATCGAAAGAAGCAAGCAGTATTATAGTACAAACGTTTCTGAAGGAAGGACGTTTTCGCATTATATATTAAGAGTCTTTAAACATGTTCAGAGCCTTCTTTTTTTTTTTTTTTTTTTTTTTTTTTTTTTTTTGAGACGGAGTCTTGCTCTGCCGCCCAGGCTGGAGTGCAGTGGCCGGCTCTCAGCTCACTGCAAGCTCCGCCTCCCGGGTTGACGCCATTCTCCTGTCTCAGCCTCCCGAGTAGCTGGGACTACAGGCGCCCGCCTCGTCGCCCGGCTGGTTTTTTGTATTTTTTAGTAGAGACGGGGTTTCACCGTATTAGCCAGGATGGTCTCGATCTCCTGACCTCGTGATCCGCCCGTCTCGGCCTCCCAAAGTGCTGGGATTACAGGCTTGAGCCACCGCGCCCGGCCAGAGCCTTCTTAATAAGCATATTTTGAGAAATGTAACTTTAGGAAATAAAACTGTGCATGAAAACTTATGAATAACAAAGTATATTAAAATTCTATTTATAAAAATAAAAATTAAAGGTATCCGATGCGTCTCCCCGACCAAAAAAAAAAAAAAAAACAAAAAAAAAAAACAAAACTATAAAGCAGAGTACCTCCTTTTAACAAAATAGTAGTCTACAATTAAAGTCATGTTTTGAATGCTGTTTAGTTCTATTGGAAAATGTGCTGGTATAGTATTACATGAAGAAAAATACAGTTTCCTGGGAATATGATGGTTAAGGTAGTCTGATAGCCTTAAAAAAAAAAACTGAATACTTAAATATAAAATGTGCTTTCAAAAATCCGTTGAGTCTTAAAAAGATTTTTATGGTTAAGAATGGGGGATAAAAAAGAACAAAAAGTATATAAAGTGCTAAATCCATTAATAATATAGAAAATATAGAATAGTGTAAACGTAGCCCTGGAGTCTGCTACACAGAGTTATTATTTCAAAAACACGTTGAAATAATATGTTGTCTGTTGTATGAAGAAACAAACAACAAAAACATTATCTTGAAACTAGGCAGCTGCTTTAAGAATGAGGCTGGTACTCGGTCTGGTGTTATACCTGTAATCTCAGCTATTGCAGAGGCTGAGGCAGGAGGGTTACCTTAGGGCAGGAGTTCAAAGTGGCATTGCTGTACGCTCTATGATCATAACTGTGAATGGTCTCTGCATGCCAGCCTGGACAACACAGCAAGACTCCATCTCCAAAAAAAAAAAAAAAAATTAATAAAATATAATGCAACCAGAGACCTGGAGAACTCATGAACACTGAACAGTCTTAATGAAGGTTTCTGAGTCTTCCATTATTGTGCTTCACTATAAATGAAGCAATACATTAAAAATGGACCTTGAGCTATTATGTTCTAGATTCCTGGCAGAAGTAATTGCTGCCTCCTCTGCAGCTGCTCCACACTCAGTAAGCCTGTCTGCACAGCAAAATATGGAGTGCAGCTGTTGCCAACACCTCATTTTTGGGAACCCACTTAACCAATTGCATTGCCACCAAAATTTGTCATTTGCCCTTCTACTGTGTTTTACAACTTCATTTGAATTGCAGATCAAAAATTCCATCTAGAAACTGAGCTTCAAGAGAAACCGGAAACACATTTTGTAAAAAATATTTTTTATTTTTCCAATCTCTTGAAATGGCACAAAGATTAAATGGTGGTTGAATGATCCAATACAAGGGTTATATATTTTTTACATCTTCTTATTAATCTATGTGTTCTACTCAGCCTAAAATTATTTATATTGTTTACATGTTATCTTTGAAAATGTTTGTTATACGTGAAACAGATACAAAATAATTAAGTATGTGTAATTACTGACAATTAGAATTAAATATTCATCTTCTCACCACGCAGCTTAATGACTGAATTTTGCATTCTCTTTAATATCCCTTGTTCCCTCAGCAGCTGCAGCACTTTCTGTCCTCGTTGAACTTCCTGTCACCCACAAAACTACAAACTTGATATTGTATTTGTCATTTTATTGGTTTTTCATTAGTTTTACAACAAATTTATTTATTTAAAATGCAGATTTTTATGTGTTGAATATTGAATCTTTTAATAAATGGCAAGTTTGTATTCTATTCAATTTTTAGAATCTTGGAATACATTTATGTGAATGTATGTAGTTGCAATTCACCAATTTTTTTATTGTTATATACTTTTTTGTTGTAAGAATAAAAAGCACCATTTTATATGCATTAACCTATTATTGGACAATAGCTGCTTCCAGCACACAGCTATCAGAACATTGCTGCTATGAGTTTTCACAGATGCAATAATCTCTCAAGAAATTCTTTTTTAAGATTTATGTTGTCACCAATTTGTGGGTTATTAAGTCAGTTTAATGGTCATAAGAATCATTTAAAAGAATAACATAGAGAGAGGAAATGAAGCATATTAACAAAATATGAGGATTCCTGGGCAAGATGGCTGAATAGAAATAGCTCCGGTCTGCAGCTCCCAGTGAGACCAAAACAGAAGGCGGGTGATTTCTGCATTTCCAACTGAGGTACCTGGCTCATCTCATTGAGACTGGTTAGACAGTGGGTGCAACCCACAGAGGGCGAGCTGAAGCAGGGTGGGGCATCGCTTCACCCAGGAAGTGCAAGGGATCAGGGGACTCCCTCCTTTAATCAAGGGAAGGGGTGAGGGACCTGCCGTGAGGGACAGTGCTATCCAGCCCAGATACTCTGCTTTTCCCATGGTCTTCACACCTACAGACCAGGAGATTCCCTTGGGTGTCTACACCACCAGGGCCCTGTGTTTCATGTAGAAAACTGGGCGGCTGTTTGGGCAGACACCAAGCTAGCTGCAAGGGTTTCTTTTTCATACCTCAGTGGCACCTGGAATGCCAGCATGACAGAACTATTCACTCTCCTGGAAAGGGGGCTGAAGCCAGAGAGCTAAGTGGTCTTGCTCAGTGGATCCCACCCCTACGGAGTTCAGCAAGCTAAGATCCACTGGCTTGAAATCCCCCCTGACAGCAGAGCAGTCTGAAGTTGACCTGGGATGCTGGAGCTTGGTGGGGGGAGGGGCCTCCACCATTACTGAGGCTTGAGTAGGTAGTTTTACCCTTACAGTGTAAACAAAGCCACTGGAAAGTTCAAATTGGGTGGAGCCCACCACAGCTCCGCAAAGCTGCTGTGGCCAGACTGCCTCTCTAGATTCCTCCTCTCTGGGCAGGGCATCTCTGAAAGAAAAGCAGCAGCGGCAGTCAGGGGCTTATAGATAAAACCCCCATCTCCCTGGGACAGAGCACCTGAGCTGTGGGTGCAGCTTCAGCAGAATTAAACACTCCTGGCTGCCGACTCTGAAGAGAGCAGCGGATCTCCCAGCACAGTGCTTGAGCTCTGCTAAGAGACAGGCTGTCTCCTCAAATGGGTCCCTGACCTCCATGCCTCCTGATAGGGAGACTCCACCCAGCAGTGGGGTGGACAGACACCTCATACAACAGAGCTCTGGCTGGTATCTGGTGGGTGTCCCTCTGGAAGGCAGTTTCTAGAGGAAGAATCAGACTGCAATCTTTGCTGTTTTGTAGCCTCTGCTGGTGATACCCAGGAAAACAGCGTCTAGAGTGGACCCCCAGCAAACTCCAGAAGACCTGCAGAAGAGAGGCCTGACTGTTAGAAGGAAAACTAACAAACAGAAAGGAATATCATTAACATAAACAAAAAAGATGACAACGGAAAACCTTCATCCTAAAGTCACTAACAGCAAAGACCAAAGAGAGATAAATCCATGAAGATGAGGAACAACCAGAGCAAAAAAGACTGAAAATTCCAAAAACCAGAATGACTCTTCTCCTCCAAAGGATCACAACTCCTCACCAGCAAGGGGACAATACTGGATGGAGAATGAGTTTGACCAACTGACAGAAGCAGACTTCAGAAGGTGGGTAATAACAAACTCCTCTGAACTAAAGGAGCATGTTCTAGCTCAATGCAAGGAAGCTAAGAACCTTGATAAAAGGTTAGAGGAATTGCTAACTAGAATAATCAGTTTAGAGAAGAACGTAAATGACCTGATGGAGCTGAAAAACAAAGCATGAGAACTTCATGAAGCATACACAAGTATCAATAGCCAAATCAATTATGCAGAAGAAAGGATTATTAGAGATTGAAGATCAACTTAATGAAATAAAGTGTGAAGACAAGATTAGAGAAAAAAGAATGAAAAGGAATGAGCAAAGCCTCCAAGAAATGTGGGACTATGTGAAAAGACCAAACTGACGTTTGATTGGTGTACCTGAAAGTGACAGAGAGAATGGAACCAAGTTGGAAAACACATTTCAGGATATTATCCAGAAGAACTTCACCAATCTAGAAAGACAGGCTAACATTCAAATTCAGGAAATACAGAGAACACCACAAAGATACTCCTCGAGAAGAGCAAGCCCAAGACACATAATCATCAGATTCACCAAGGTTGAAATGAAGGGAAAAATGTTAAGGGCAGCCAGAAAGAAAGGCCAGGTCACCTATAAAGGGAAGCCCATCAAATAAAAGTGGATCTCTCTGCAGAAACCCTACAAACCAGAAGAGAGCGAGGGCCAATATTCAACCTTCTTAAAGAAAAGAAATTTCAACCCAAAATTTCATATCCAGCCAAACTAAGCTTCATAAGCAAAGGAGAAATAATTTTTTTTTTTTTTTACAGACAAGCAAATGCTGAGAGATTTTGTCACCACTAGGCCTGACTTACAAGAGTTCCTGAAGGAAGCACTAAATATGGAAAGGAAAAACCTGTACCAGCCACTGCAAAAACAAACCCAAATGTAAAGACCATCGATGCTATGAAAAAACTGCAACAACTACTGGGCAAAAAAAACAGCTAGCATCATAATGATAGGATCAAATTCACACATAACAATATTATTTAAATGGCCTAAATGTCCCAATTATAAGGCACAGACTGGCAAATTGGATAAAGAGTCAGGACCCATGTGTGAGCTGTATTCAGGAGACCCATCTCACATGCAAAGACACACATAGGCTCAAAATAAAGGGATGGAGGAAGATTTACCAAGCCAATGGAAAGCAAAAAAAAAAAAGAAAAAAAGTAGAGGGTTGCAATTCTAGTCTCTGGGCCTGGCCACATGATGAAACCCTGTCTCTACTAAAAATCCAAAAACTAGCTCGGCATGGGGGCATGTTCCTGTAATCCCGGATTCTCAGGATGCTGAGGCAAGAGAATTGCTTGAACCGGGACTTTGGAATTGGAGGTTGCCATGAGCCCAGATTGCGCCACTGCACTCCAGCCTAGGATGCAGAGTGAGATTCTGTCTCCAAACAAACAAACAGACTTTAAGCTGACAAAGATAAAAAAGACAAAGACGGGCATTACATAATGGTAAAGGAATTAATGCAAAAAGAAGAGCTATCATAAATATATATGCAACCAGTACAGGAGTACCCAGATTTATAAAGCAAGTTCTTAGAGACCTACAAAGAGACTTAGACTCCACACAATAATAGTGGGAAACTTTAACACCCCACTGTCAATATTAGACAGATCAATGAGCAGAAAATTAACAAGGATATTCAGGACTTGAACTTAGCTCTGGACAAAGTGGACATAATAGACATCTACAAAACTCTCCACCCCAAATCAACAGCATATACATTCTTCTCAGCACCACATAACACTTATTCTGAAATCAACCACATAATTGGAAGTAAAACACACGCAGCAAATGCAAAAGAACAGAAATCATAACAACCAGTCTCTCAGACAAAATAAATAGACTGCGAGCCAGACTAATAAAAAACAAAAGATAGAAGAATCAAATAGACACGATAAACAAGGATAAATGGGAGATCACCACTGACCCCACAGAAATACAAACTACCATCAGAGACTACTATAAAAACTTCTATACAAATAAACTAGAAAATCTAGAAGAAATTGATAAATTCCTTGACACGTACATGCTCCCAAGACTAAGCCAGGAAAAAGTCGAATACCTGAATAGATCAATAACAAATTCTGAAATTGAGGCAGTAATGAATAGTTTACCAATCAAAAAAAGCCCAGGACCAGATGGATTCCACAACCAAATTCTACCAAAGGCATAAAAAGGAGCTGGTACCATTCCTTCTGAAACTATTCTAAATAGAAAAAGAGCGACTCCTCCATAACTCATTTTATGAGGCCAGCATCATCCAAAACCTTGCAGAGACACAACAAAAACAATAATTTCAGGCCAATATTCCTGATGAACGTCATGTGAAAATCCTCAGTAAAATACTGGCAAACCGAATCCAGCAGCACATCAAAAAGCTTATCCACCATGATCAAATCGGCTTCATCCCTGGGATGCAAGATTGGTTCAACATATTCAAATCAATAAATGTAATCCATCATATAAACAGGACCAATGACAAAAACCAGATGATGATCTCAATAGATGCAGAAAAGGCCTTTGATAAAATTCAACACCGCTTCATGCTAAAAACACTCAATAAACTAGATATTGATGAAAGTACCTCAAAATAGTAAGAGCTATTTATGACAGACACACAGCCAATATCATACTGAATGGGCAAAAACTGGAAGCATTCCTTTTGAAAACCAGCACAAGACAATGATACCCTCTCTCACCACTCCCATTCAGCATAGTATTGAAAGTTCTGGCCAGTGCAATCAGGCAAGAGAAAGAAATAAAGAGTATTCAAATAAGAAGAGGGAAGTCAAATTGTCTCTGATCGCAGATGACATGATTGTATATTTAGAAAAACCCATCATCTCAGCCCTAAATCTCCTTAAGCTGATAAGCAACTTCAGCAAAGTTTCAGGATACAAAGTCAATGTGTCAAAATTACAGGCATTCCTATATACCAATAATAAACAGAGAGCAAAATCATGAGTGAACTCCCATTCACAATGGCTATAAGAGAATAAAATACCTAGGAATACAATTTGCAAGGAAAGTGAAGGACATCTTTAAGGAGAATGACAAAACACTGCTCAAGGAAATAGGACACAAACAAATGGAAAAACATTCCATGCTAATGGATATGAAGAACCAATATTGTGAAAATGCTCATACTGCCCAAAGTAATTTATAGATTCAATGCTATCCCCACCAAGCTACCATTGACTTTCTCCACAGAATTAGAAAAATCTACTTTAAAATTTCATGTGGAACCAAAAAGAGCCCATATATCCAAGACAATCCTTAGCAAAAAGTACAAAACTGGAAGCATCATGCTACATGACTTGAAACTATACTACAAGACTGCAATAACCAAAACACCATGGTACTGGTACCAAAACAGATATATAGACCAATGGAACAGAGCAGAGGCCTCAGAAATAACACCACACATCTACAACCATATGGTCTTTGACAAACCTGACAAAAACAAGCAATGGGGAAAAGATTCCCTATTTAATAAATGGTAGAACTGGCTAGCCATATGTAGAAAACTGAAACTGGACCCCTTCCTTATACCTTATACAAAAATTAATTCAAGATGGATTAAAGACTTAAATGTAAAACCCCAAACCGTAAAAACCCTAGAACAAAACCTAGGCAGTACCATTCAGGTCATAGGCATGGGCAAAGACTTCATGACAAAAACTCCAAAAGCAATGGCAGCAAAAGCCAAAATTAACAAACAGGATCTAATTAAATTAAAGAGCTTCTGCCCAGCAAAGGAAACTCTCATCAGAGTGAACAAGCAACCAACAGAATTGGAGAAAAATTTTGCAATCTATCCATCTGACAAAGGGCTGATATCCAGAATCTACAAGGAACTTAAGCAAATTTACAGGAAAAAAAAAAAAAAAACAACCCTATCAAAAAGTGGTTGAAGGATATGAACAGATACTTCTCAAAAGAAGACACTTATGTGCCCAACAAACAAATGAAAAGAAAAGAAAAGAAAAGAAAAAAAAACCTCAACATCACTGATCATTAGAGAAATGCAAATCAAAACCACAATGAGATACCATCTCATGCCAGTTAGAATGTCAATCATTAAAATGTCAAGAAACTACAGATGCTGGAGAGGATGTGGAGAAATAGGATTGCTTTTACACTGTTGGTGGGAGTGTAAATTAGTTCAACCATTGCAGAAGACAATGTGGCGATTCCTCAAGGATCTAGAACTAGAAATACCATTTGACCCAGCAATCCCTGGGTATATACTCAAAGGATTAGCAATCATTCTACTATAAAGACACATGAACACGTATGTTTATTGCACCACTATTCACAACAGAAAAGAGTTGGAACCAACCCAAATACCCGTCAATGATAGACTGGATAAAGAAAATGTGGCACATGGAATACTATGCAGCATTAAAAAAAATTAGTTTATGTCCTCTGCAGGGACATGGATAAAGTTAGAAACCATCATTCTTATCAAACTAATGCAAGAACAGAACACCAAACACCACATGTTCTCACTCACAACTGGGAGCTGAACAATGAGACCATGTGGGCACAGGGAGGGGAACATCACATACTGGGACCTGCGGGGGGATAGGGGGCTGGGTGAGGGATAATGTTAGGAGAAATACCTAATGTAGATGATGGGTTGATGGGTGCAGCAAACCACCATGTCACATGTATACCTATGTAACAAACCTGCACATTCTGCACAAGTATCCCAGAACTTAAAGTATAATAAAAAAAGAAAATATGAGAATGAAATTTCAGTTGTAATGTTTACTCTCTTTTAATTAAACTATTTTAATCATGTGTATGGATGCATGTATGTTTTGTGTGTGTGTATGTGTGTGTGTGTCATCTGAGACATATATTTATTTCTCTTTCTTTGAGTCAACAGTTCAACAATTTAATTATCACTGATAAGGTCTAAGAGTAGCTTGGCTGGATTGTAAGTTTGGAGTATCTTCAACTGTACTATATTTTGTAATATGTGTACAAATTTGCTATGTCATTAAAAAATAAGAATTATGATTACTTATTTTTTCCCAATCACTTACTATTGGGGAGTTTTTATTGCTACACTGATAAGTCTAACTATTACTTCATTGTGGTTTCAATTTGTGTCACATTCTTTATTAAGGAGGCTGAGCCTATATTTATGCTTATTTGATGCTTATGATTTCTTTCTTGTAAAATGCACTTTATGTATTTAGGCATATATATTGGATTGTTTTACATTTTCTCTTTGTTTTTCATTTTTAGGAGTTTTTTAAGTACTTAGGATACTATTAATAGCTTCTAATCAATTATATATTTTGTAAATAAATTTCCTAATATCTTATTTCTCTTTCACTTTCTTCATAATGTCATAAGATGAACATATACAACTAGTTAAATATATTAAATATAGTTGAATTCAGCAGAAATTCCCTATGGTTAGTGAAATTTTCATTAAAAAAATGCTTTATATACTGTAATGATAAAAGATTTTTTAAAATGTATTTTTTCTATCTTTCTACATGCTTCATCTTTTTCCCCTTACATTTAATCTTCCATTTATCCTGGATTTATTTTTATGTATGGTACAATTTAAGCCTAGTATTTTCCCACTTTTTCCAATTACTTTGTGATAGTTAAATGAAAAATTTCTCTTTATTCAGGTTGTAATTCATGCTCTGCTATAATGATTTTTCTTATACGGATCTGTTTCATAGTTTAATATACACTTCCTGAATTTTTCTATTTATCGATTTCTTTGTCACTGTCTTAATTACTACAGCTGTGTTTAAAGTTCTAATATCTGTTATCAGTACTTAACCTGATAGAAATTTTAGTTCACTTTAGTTTTATTTATTTCTTCTTATTTATTTTCTTTTAAATTATTTTGTACTTAAAGTTCATGGCTTCTATGATATCCATTTATATAAAGTATTTGATTTTGCTTTAGGGCAAAGTGTGTGAAATATTTTACAATTTATTTTTACCATTTTATTTTACCTGTCACAACAGAAGAATAGGTATCCTAAAATAGCTTGTATTATAATTCTTATAAGTTTTGGGTAAGTGATAAAGAAACTTCTTTTAAATGCTAACTTGCTATATTCTGGCACTTCACTCAAAGGAATTAATCTCTGGGGTGTTTTTTTGTTTATTCGTTTTTCATGTCTTCATACAAAACTTCAATGAATAAAGGTTATAATCTCATTAGGTTTCTTTATCATTTAAGTTAGCTCATGCATGTCTGATATCCAGTCTCCTGTATTAGCAGAAGTGACCATGATTTTCATTAACAACAGTCTCACAGTCTGCATTCAGTTTCACCCAGCACCAAGTTCTCTTAGCTTTGGGAGTTATTCTGTACTGACTTCATGGTCACTACATATGATGCTGAGTTGTGAAACATCTTCAGAAGCAGTCAGCACTGGGGTTGACTTCAGCTGTCACCTCAGGTGTATGCATCTAGCCAGACATGCAACCCCTTTGCAGTATGATACTAGATCTCATTTTCCAATGCATCTCAGTAAATACCAGTTTATCATCCCTGATTCTCCAGGAGACATAGGTGTTTGGTCTAATGTACAACTCTTGGCCAGATTATTAATGATATTGGATTTAGTACACACAAATTCTTAATAATTTCTTGAGTTACTGTTTCAAAGAGGATCTATTCCTTAGATATCGTCTTTGTGGTTGCAAGACAGCTGGACCAGCTGTTAACCAGTTTCTCCCCACATTCAATTTTTAACCAGTGTTTGTTAAAACCCACAAGTGAGAAGACCTAAATCTAAATTTCCTATATTAAGTCAAGAACCCAGAAGACAACTAGTGTTGTCTCAGTCGATTAAGACAACTTGGTTGCTATTTAAAATATGTTTCAAACCTATTTGGAGTAAAGATTTCACAGTTTAGACCGTTAGAATGCTCACAGATAAGATTCAACAAAATAGGCCGGGTGCGGTGGCTCAAGCCTGTAATCCCAGCACTTTGGGAGGCCGAGACGGGCGGATCACGAGGTCAGGAGATAGAGACCATCCTGGCTAACACGGTGAAACCTCGTCTCTACTAAAAAAATACAAAAAAAAAAACTAGCCGGGCGTGGTGGCGGCGCCTGTAGTCCCAGCTACTCGGGAGGCTGAGGCAGGAGAATGGCAGGAAACCGGGAGGCCGAGCTTGCAGTGAGCTGAGATCTGGCCACTGCACTCCAGCCTGGGCGACAGTGAGACTCTGTCTCAAAAAAAAAAAAAAAAAAAAAAAAAAAAAAAAAAAAAAAAAAAAAAGATTCAACAAAATAGACAGAAAAACAAGCCACTATGAAAGAGAGTCGGAAAAAAATACAGAGAATATTTAGATTAAGGATTTTATATATTTGAGGTTTGAATTAATAACATGAAATAAGTATGTGTACTACATGTTAAAATAAAAGAAGACATGTAATTAAAGGAGTATAATAGATCATTAAAAATAAGAATGATTTGAATAACAACATAATACATTTAGAAATGAATAATGTAGACAAGAAAAGTACAATTGTAATTGGTGGGTTTAAAATAAGAGTACACCAGCTGATGAGAGAATCACACATTATCTATAATGCACCATAGAGAGATAAAGAGGTAGAATACACTAAAGAGAGGTCAAAAGACAGGGAGGGGAGAAGAGAAGGTCCAGAATACATCAAACAAATGTGAAAATCAAAATCTAAAGCTTTTATAAAAATAAGGGTATCTTTATGACCACAGGGTTAGAGAAGATTTGCTTAAGACACATAAAGCTAACTGTGAAAATTCTCTTCTTCAAAGGACATCAAAAAGAAAATGAAAAGACAAACCACATAATGAGAAAAATTATTTGAAATAAATGTATTTCAATGGTATTATATCTTGAGAATTTAATGAACTGCAAAAAGTAATGAAAACATAACTGGAAAATTTGACAGTCATTTTAACAAGTATTTCACAAAATATAAAATAAGTAAGAAGTTAAAACAGGCAAATTATTTAATCTTATTAATAGTTAGGAGGTTACACACCAAAACAATAATAAGATACCAATTTAAGTCTATTAAATTGGCACATCACTAAATCTACACAATGCCACAACTAGGCAAATACATGAGAAATGGGTATTTTTAATACGCTTGCAATTGGAATTAGTATAATCAATTCTAAAAAAAATTTAGCTCCATTGCTTAATGTAGAAAATGCAGATATTCCTAAGTAATTGTATATTTAATGAATGCACTATTAAATAAAAGATTATTCAATGGTATGTATTAAAGCATTTCATTCAAAGCTATTGCAGTAAACATAGGAACCACTGCAATGGGGTCTTGCAGTGGGGGATAGAGATTGGGCTGAACTTCAAATATAGCATGAGCAAGTAGAAATTCATACCCAAAGAGTAGGATGGAGGTCACTGGATGCAAAGGTAAGAGGCATTCTAGATGAACAGACTTAACAGATTCTTTCCGAATATATGCCAGTGTGAGCCAGTATCACCTATGAAGCAGTGGCAGATGAAGAATTGGATTGGATATTGAAAGTCATCAGATATGAAGTGTGGTAGATTCGTGCTAAACTGATTGAGCTGGGTTCTTTGCTAAAACTGGATTTATAAGAAAGTGCACAGAGAGGCCTAGGAGAAGGTTCAGGAACTCGACTGAAGTCCTGCCAAGTAAAAGTACTTTATCAATAAGGTAGGAAAACGCTTGTAAATGTACATTAAAAAGACTTTCTAAAGAATGCACCTGGCCATCTTGCTTATTGTCGCAAAATGCCAAAGAGAAAACAAAACAAGAAAAAAAGGAAAATAAAAATAACAGCAAACCAAATGTTTATCAGCGCAATTAAATAATAGGGAATTAAAGGTTTACAGAATCCCTTGAAAGATGGGTAAGCCAAGGGCAGAGAATATTATTTAAAAAATTGTATTGTAGTCATAAAATGGGATATTTTGCAACACTAAATAATAATGTCCACATCTACGTAAAATACCATACATAAATAATTGGCATAGAGTGTTGGTGAAAAAGCAAGTCACATAGGACAATTTTGAATTTAATATCCTTTTTGAAGCTCAAAACAACAACAACAACAGCAACAAGTATATTTGGGAATTCATGCATGCATTGTTCTTGAGGTTCAGACAAGAACACAGATATTTTTCTATGCACAGGAGGCAGAAATAGTAATTAATAGGGAATTCAAGGCTTATAGAATCCACTGAAGAATGGGGAAGCCAAAAGAGGAGAACATTGTACTGACTTCTAAATATCAGGATGCTGCAGAAATATCAGAAAATAACCTCCTGATCTCATTGGCTAGTAGTAGCATCAAATAGATGATGTGCTTGAAAATGACTACACGCTGATCAAAATCATTCTGTTCTCTATGGAGGCTGATGGTATTTCCTTCTCTTCTGCCTTCCAAGTATTACACGCTTCTTAATTTGGAAATCTAACCCAAAATGCTGTTGGCAGTTGTGTCAAAGAAATACAGCTCTAGGCTTCACTCCTATGAGACAGGCAGAATATAAAAGAGGGTGAAGTTGATGCTGAGTTGAAAAGAGATAATCTGGCACAATGATAAATATATTCTTTTAAAATTAAGGCAGTGATAAATACAAAATTCAAGACATTTGTTACCCCTACATAACAAAGGGAGAATTGGGAAGTCACACATGTGATAGTCATGGGCATTGCTAATGTTCTGGTATTCAAGTTGGTGCATGGGAGTTTATTTTTATTCCTCAGAACTTTCACATACATCTTATATCCATTCTAATGTGTGAACCACTACATTATAAAATTTGAAAGATTGAAAGTATTTAATTTAAATATTCAAAACCTAAACTGTACCACTCTGCTATTAGTGCATAAATTTAACTTACTCCAGGGAAAAATTTTATATGTAGCATCAGCACACATTTTAACAACACAAATGGTTCTGATGTATTATATAGGAGTAAATTATGTGTTGTTTACAAAAATAGCCCATTTGAATGCAGAGATGCACAAACAAGTCACATCATTTTTCTACTTTCTTAAAACATTAAGAATTATGTTTTCTTTATCTGCACTTTTTTCTGAAAAACATTGATTGTTCTAGGAATAAAGAAAAATTGCCGCTAGAGCAATTCCAGAAGAAAATAGTCATCACACTCAATGCACAGATTCAAGCACTAATTAATTTTTTTCATGATACTGTTATTTGTTAACAGTACAAATATTAGGTTTTCTTTTAGCCTAAGTAAGATGTCAATGTATGGCCTTCAAACCACTCATCATAGTAGGTTATTTTTTCCATGTTTTATTTAAACATGCTGGGTATTAAAAACACATTATATTTCCCTAAACTAGATATCTGTTTTATAAAATGATAATTATAGAATACATATATATAAGAAAATCCAAAGAGATAAAACAAGGCTTAAGCTCCTTGAAAAACCAATTGAAACAAAAGAAAAATATAGTAAGGAATTATCTTAATAATTAAACGTCTTGTTATATTAATAAAGATAATTATTATTTTAAAAACACAAAGGATAAAAAAAATAACCATTTTGAGATGATAACACACTAAAAGACAAATTGCCATTGTTTTTTAATGGAAAGAAACTTTATTTCACACTCAAAATATCAGTCCTGATTCTCTCTACTTACATAAACTATTAGTAAGTTTTAGTGTGTTTGTGTACATGTGCAAGCATGATATACAATAAAGTATATCAGTGGAATTTTAAAGAAATCCATATCAGGTCATTATGCTAGAAAATGACGTTACCTAACAAGGGCTCATTCTCTTTGAAAATATATATAAAATTATTTTTCCCATGCATTTATTTATTTATTTTCAATTTTTTAAATAACAAATTAAATTTTACATACTTATTGTGTGAAGCATGTTATTTTGAACCACGTATAGATTTGTAGAATGGCTTAACGGGGCAAATTAACATTGACAATGGCATTTAAAAAGATGACTTTTGCTAGCCAAGAAAACCTCTAACAATACTCTGTTTCAGATCTCTAAATTCAGTTCATACCTTTTAAAGGATACTTACTGAATACATATAATTTATTTCCCTGGAAAAGGTAACACGCCATTTTCTCTGTTAAAAAAAAAAAAGAGACAAATTCTATAGTGGAAAAGAAACAAGAGAATAAAAGAATTGGTAGAATCCCAGCTACTGCACAGTCATTTTTCTCTTGATTTCTCATACGGAGTCCTTTTTATTTGCTGAACAAATAGCCAATTGTTGGTGAAGTGAGGAGAGCTGTTCAACTGTGCCAGCTACTACCACCTGCTGCAACTAATTAAGTGTGATTATAGTGAAGAGGTGGCAACATTATCATAACCACCTGAAATTCTTGGTTTGAGAGAATGCCCAGAATTTCAGGGCATTGAACCAACAAAGACAAATCATTCAACTGATACAGAAGGTCTCTGAAGTTATTTAGCCCACTGTTTCTTTGGCTACTTATAGCATCAGGTCAACAAGTGAATTAAATATAATTCATCTGCTATCAGATAATACAAATCAGCATGGAAGTCAAACCAACTGCTACAATACAGCTGACTTGATTTATTTTTTTCATGGGAAGATTTCACTTTCCCTGAAAGATAAAACATACAACATTTGAAATAGCAGTTTTCCTACCAGAGTGATTTATTAGAGCAGACAAAGCCTACAGACTTATTTATTCTTGAATACAGCCACGATATGACTAAGCAGCCAGTAGTTTCACTGTGCTGGCGTTGGAGCTGAAGGCCCCAGAAGTGGCTCAGACCTCTACAGGCTGGAATCTTCTTTAGTTGCTCGAGATCTTCGTGCAGCTCCTTGTCCAAACCTGTGGCCAGGATGTGGGTATATGTTCCATCCTTTGACATCCTCTGTCTGTTCACAAACCAGTCTGGGATCCCGTGCTAGTGTAGATACTGCATAATGGTGATAACATGTTCCACCGCTTCCTCAGTGAATTCTCCTGTCCTCTTGGTGAGGTCAATGTCTGCTTTCCTCAACACCACCTGAGCATACCTTTGACCTACATCCTTAAAGACAGTGATGGCAGAGACTGTTTTCCACGCCCCGCCCCCACATTGTTGTTGGTGTTGAGTACTCACAAAATATGCTGGAACATCTCAGGAATCACTGGAGACATGACGGCAGCACTGGTGTTAAGCATGTAGGCCTCCTGTGGAAAAGCCCAAAGGAATTTACATTATAAAATTTTATCAAAAATTTTAATGTCTTACAAAACACTTGTAATGAGCAGAGATATCAGCAAATCTCAACCATTAAGAAGAAAATCGTTGATTCTCTGAATGTAAAGCCAAGTTCTTTGAAACCGACAAAACTATTTTGTCAACATTATCCCGTGTAAATTATTGAAACTAGGAATAGTGTCCCCAAAGCAAAAATGGAGATACTGCAGAAATGGCAATCATGTTTGCAGTCTTTCAGACCCTTACCTTCTATGTATGAAACTACAGTTTATGCTTCTACTGGCTCAGTTTGGGATTCCCAATACAACCTAAAGAATATAAATTGATAAACATATAAGGGAATTATGGAAAGTATCTGATGAGTTCAGGCAAAAAAAGAAAAACGCTTTTAAATAAAACATTTTAAAAAGTTGTAAGAATGGGGAGGTGCAAGTTGCAGTGAGCTGAGATAGCCCACTACACCCCAACCTGGGTGACAGAATAAGACTCCATCTCAGAAAAAACAAAACAAAACAAAACAAAAAGCGGGAAGAAGGAGTTCTTTTAAACCTAAACCACCCGAGTAATTGTCTTGATTCTTTGTGGGCAATGACATATATTGCGAAGGTGTGCGTGTTAAAGGAGAAACAGTTATGCTACGGGAGATACAAACGATTAGCATAAATACATGAAGATGACTTCAGGTAATTACTCCATTACATAGCAATTTAAGAAAAGTTAAATTTATGAACATATTACATAGTTAATCCTTGTGAATGTTGAAGTAAGTTCTTGAAAGTAGTTTTAAAATGTAACAGACAGAAGAAGATATCAGACAAAAATACCTAAGCTATATATTTAATGGGATATAGGATTCCATTTGCAGGGAAGGAAAGAAGGAAGGCAGGAAATCAGAAAAGAAGAAAGGAAAGGAGAGTGGATGGGAGGGATGAAGAGGGAGAAAAGAAAGGGTAGAAGGTAGGGTTAAGATGTCTTTATTTGAATAGCTGATCTATAATAAAAACTAGGATGCCTGCTACATTTTGATGAAATGACTGTAAGAATGAGGCCTACCTCCTAAAAGTATATATATTCCTTATGAATATAAAAATATATATATTCCTTATGAACAATATATATATATAACTATATATATATATATTCCTTATGAGCGATAAGGAAGTATATATGTATATATACTTTTTTTTAAAAAAAACTACTGATATATGTGGATTTCATGAACATTCTTTTTCTATGTGATTTTATGAGACATAATCCTAAGGGATCAGGGAGAATAATTTAACAAGATATCTAATACAATTGAAGCTACACTTTTCAGATTCCCAGAAATTCATATGAGTAGACAGTAAAATGGAATTTAAAGGGCATGAAAAGATGGAATAAAACTTTGCTTTTTACTCTGACATCCCAAGAGTTGAGTATACAAAAGCAGTTCTGCAGACAAATTTGCCTTTTAACATTTGGTTATTTTTCATTAAGTATATGTATTGGTTTTCCCAGTAGAGTAATAAAGTAAAATAGTTTTATGCATTTGAAAAGTGAAAAGAAATAAAAAGCAGCAATCAACCTCTCAACCCTTCAGTCTCCTTCCCCTCGCCTCTCTTTTCCCCACACACATACACATATTCATCTGTGGAACTGGAATTATGTATAAAATTCGAATGAAATGTTTATTCTACATTTGCAAATGGACTTTGCAGTATAGTTTCCTAGGCTATTTTTTTTTTTTTTTTCAAAATAAAACTTCATTTTGGTGTTTTCCTAACTCTTTAGTGTTCCATATTTGGTTTTGCCTCTGTTTATGTGTAGTTGGACACATATTTTTATGGAGTTTGAATTAAAAATAATACCTTCACCAAGGCCTAGATTAACTGCTTGTTGGAACCCAGTAAGGGAGTAACAATAGAGAGCATTTGCTGAAGGTTACACCTGGTAACTCTGGGAGGACATGTTTCTCCAGAACCCTCAGTGCTGGCAGTCCTTCACTATCTCATGGTAGCCAGGAAGCAGAGCAACTGCAAGCCTGGCACGAAGCCTTTCTTTTCCAGTAGGAAAAGCAAACCCTAGATATTTATTGGAAGGTCAGGGTCATTACCATAATTAAAGAATACGTTTTATAGTGCTGGTTACAATGTTGTTACTTTATACACATGAGCACACGAGTAACAAAATCATAGCAGAACACTTGCTTACAAAAGCATACTTTTACCACCCACTTCATATACATATATATATATATAATATATGCACATGTATACATGCATATATATGTGTGTATATGTATCTATATGCACATATATGCATATATTTTCTGACGATATGTTTTCTTTTTCTGTTGTTTGGGACAAAGACCCTTTTTTTTGGTTGTCCTCCTTAAGAGTAAAGAAATTCTTCAAAATTCTTTACAACTTTTCTCAGCACTTCAGGTTTTGCATTTCAACGGGAACTGAGATAAAAGGTTTTCTCCTAAATAATAGAAGGCTCTCCTCTTTAATATCCCATAATCCAATCAGAAGAAAGGCAGCAGCTGCCAAGGGTATTTCTCCCTTTCTCAGAAATATTCCTTCAGATGGTTGGATTTCCAAAGTCTTTGGAAAACTCTTCATGGTACAGAAGGCTTATCCAGCCCATTTATGTCCGATGTGTGTACTTCAGAAAAAAGTATTAGAACTAAACCCTTTTAATCTGTATGCTTTTTAGTATGTATATCGTGCTTCAGCAAAAAGTCCTATTTAATAAAAATGGGCACTGAAGGCGCCGATTGACCCCACTCTGAATATAAACTGAAAGCCTGATGAAAGCTTAGCATCGCTGCCCCTTGGGTTGTCCTGCCTGGTACTCAAACCCAGATGAAGAAATACTATGTTATCAGCACTCAGAAACGCCGAAGGACCCCATGTGGCCTGATGAAACTTTTTTTGTCCGGGAACAGAGTTTCGTCTTTGTTGCCCAGGCTGGAGCGCAATGGTGCAATCTTGGTTCACTGCAACGTCTGCCTCCCGGGTTCAAGCGATTCTCCTGCCTCAGCCTCCTGAGTAGCTGGGCTTATAGGCATGCTTCTTTTACATTGCATATTTATTTCAAAATTTGTTCATGTACTATATATCAATAATGTATTTTTACTGATAAGTGGTATTCTATTGTATGGATATGTCACAGTTTATTTATACATCTATTACTGGATATTTTGGTCATTTCTAGGTTCAGCTCTTATAGATGAAGCTCCTATGAATTTTAATACACATTTTTAAAAGAATATATGTTTTTAATTCTTTTGTGATAATATGTAGGAGTGAAAATGGCTCGGTTGAATAGTAAATGTGTTTTAACATTTTAAGAAATCACCAAGATGTTTTCCTAAGTGATTCTATCATTTTGCATTCCTACCAGCAACGTATGATTATTTCAGATTCCCCACATTCTTGCAAACAGTCGATATAGTCAGAATACCTAAATTTAGCCATTCCAATAAGTACATGGTACCGTCTTATCATGGTGTCAATTTGAATTGTCTTAATGACTATTATGGTGAGCATTGATTTATATAAATACTTGCTATTACTATATGTTCTTTGGTAAATTATCTGCACAAAGCTGTTGTCCTTCTTAAAAATAATTGTTTGACAATCTTTACAAATTCCAGATACAAATCCTATATTAGATATATGCCTTGCAAATTGTTTTCATGCTCTGTGATTTTTTTTTTTTTTTTAAGTTCTCTTTTAGGTTCTGATCTTGGTCAATTCTAAATTTTTCTTTCACACTCACAACACCACGTCTTGTCAGTCATACCTCAGAAATATTTGTCAAACCAAAGGTCACAAATTACTTATAGAAGTTTTGTAGTTTTAAGTGTTATATTAGGTCTGTGACGTATTTTGAGTTAATTTTTGTGTATATGTTAGCTATATATCAAAGTTCCTTTTTTACAAACTGATATCCAATCTTTCCAGCTCCATTTGTTGAAAAGTTTATACTTTCTCTACTTAGCTTCTTTTGCATGTTTGTCACAATTAGTTTTCATGTATCTATGTGTCTCATGTATTCCTGGACTCTGTTCTGCTCCATTTTCTATCTGTCTGTTTTTATGCCATTTCTCCACCTTCATGGTTACTGCAGTTTTAGAATAAGTTTTTAAATTAGGTAGTGTTAAGTCTTCTAATTTTATCCTTTATCAAAGAAGTTTTAGCTAATTTAGATTCTTTGGATTTACAGACGCACAAAAACACCCTGGAATTGGTGTCAATTTTTATAAAAACCTGCATAGATTGGAATTGGAATTTTATTGAATCTATAGATCAATTTGAGAAGAAAATAGACTATATAGAATCTGCTGACCCATGAATGCTTTAAAGCACTCCATTAATTTAGATTTTAATTTCTCATAGCAACATTTTATTGTTTACAGTGCACTGGGCTTGCACATTTTTTTGTGCAATGTATCACTAAGTATTTCTTATTTTAAGGGTTAGTGCAATGAAAAATTGCATAACAGGAATTATTTATGAATTTTAATTTCTAACTGTTCATTACAAATATATAAATCAATTTTTTATTCAGTAAATTTCTTAAACATGCTGATTAGATTTTTGTCATAGTCATTAGATTTTCTACATAACGGATCATGTTTTCTTTGAATAAAAACATGTTTACTTCTTTCTTTCCAAAGTGAATGATTTTTTTCTTATCTTATTGCATTAGAAAGAGCCTTCAGTATAATGCAGATTCAACTTCCTCTCTTAACCTTGATTTTAGACAGAAAGCAATCTAGCTTTCATGCTTTCATGATTCAGTGTGATACTAGCTACAGCTTTTAATATATGGGGAAATTCTATTATATTATTAATTTGCTGAGAGTTTTTGCCAGGAATTACTGTTGAATTCTACAAAATGTTTATTCTGCATCTATTATGATGACTGTGTATATTTTACCCTTTTTAAGTTTATTAATATGGTAAGTTACATTATTGATTATAAATTTTATACTAACCTTCAATTTTAGCTAAAGTAATGTTGAGAATTATTGCATGTTTAGACATAAGGGATATTAATCTCTAGAAAAATTTTCGTCTCATTTTTAGGTCTAGTTTTTGTATTAGGATAATATTGCTTCATAGAATTACAAAATTATTATTCTTTTTACGATTTTCTAGGACAATTTTGAAATAATTTTCTTTTGAATTATTTGCAAAATATACCAAAGAAGCCATCCGAACCTTGATGGTTTTATTTTATCATCAACGTTTTTAAACTGTATTTTCAAGATCTCTAAAAGATATAGAGGTAGGCATGTTGTCAATAACTTTGCGTGAGCTCTGGTAAATTGTGTCTTTTAAAGAATACGTTTTTCATCTATGTTTCTAATATATTGACTTAGAATTTTGCAAAATATCCCTTTATTATCCTCTTACATTTGGAAAATATATGATGATTTCTCGTCGTCTGTCATTCCTGAAACTGGCAAATTTTGTGTTCTTTTTTATCTAAATGAGTCAGACAAGAGTGTTATCAATTATACTGATATTTTCAAAGAACCAACTTTATTTTGTTATTTTTATGTTTCCTATTATATTAATTTCCACTCTTATATAACTTTGTTATTTCCTTTATTGTAATTACTTTCTGGTTAATTTGAAATTATTTCTCAGGTTTTTAAAACAGAAGCTGTTTATTTGTTTTAGACTGTTCTTCTTTTATAAGAATTTAATGTTATAAATTTCTCCATAAGTACTACTTTATCCGTATCTTTATGTACATTCCACAAATTTTTGTTCTGTTTTTATTTTAATTCAATTCAAAATATGTTCTAATTTCTTTATTTTTCATAACAGTTCTATTGATGTATAACTCACACACTATACAATTTACCTATGTATATTATGCAACTCAATTATTTTAAATAGGTTCACAGAGCTATGCAGCCATCAACATAATCAATTTTCCAATATTTTTATCACCTAATGATCCCCTCTTACAATAACCCCTTATTCAGTAGTAGTCATTCTCCCTTCCTATCCAGTCTTGGGTAACCATGGTGCTATGTTATATGTTTTGTAGATTTGTCTACTCTGGACATTACATACAGATTGAATTATACAATACGTGATATTTAGTGGTTGGCTTCTTTTTCTTAGCATAATGTTTCCAAAGTTCATCTAGGTTGAGTCATTTATTGATGAATAATATCTTATTGTATGGTGTGGTAAGCAGAATAATTACCATGTAAGGATGTCGATATCCTAATCCCAGAATTTGTGACTAGATGAACTTACATGGCAAAAATAACTGTGCAGATGTAATAAGAATTTTGAGATGTGATTGAGTTAAGGATCTAGGGGACATTATCCTATAGTATCCAGGTGGGCCAAATGCAATAAGAAAGGATCATAAAAGATGGAATAAGAAGGTGAAAGAGTTACAGTCAGGAACAAGATGTGATAAAGGAAGCAGAGGTCAGAGTGATGCAAATACTTTTCTGAAGATACAGGATAAGACCTCAAGTCAAAGAATAAAAGCAATCTCTAGGAACTGGAAAGGGTAAAGGTACATCTATTCCCCTAAAGCCTCCAGAAGAAACACAGCTCTGATAGTACAGTTATTATAGTCCTTTGACACCTATTTCAGATGTCTACTGAATTGTAGTATTTTTACAACATCAATAGAAAACTAATACATATAACACATTTCATTTGCTCTTTTATCAGTTTTGGATATTTGGATTGGTTCTGCTTTCGACTATTGTAAATAAAGCATTTATGATCATTTGTTTATAGATTTTTATGTGAATACGTATTTTTGATTCCTTACGGTATACATCTAGGAGTGGAGATTTGGGGTCGTATGGTAACTCTAGGTTTAACTTTTTGGAGAATTGCCAGACTGTTTGTCAACAAGCTCCACCATTTTCTGTTCCTACCAATAGCATAAAAGGGTGCAAATTTCCCCATACACTCACCAAAAATTCTTATTTATCTTTATAATTTCAGCCATTCTTGGGGTTGCAAATGGTATGTCATTGTGGTTTTGACTAGCAGTACCTGACGGTTAATCAAGTTGAGCATCTTATAATATGCATAGAAGCCAATTTTACATCTCTTTGAAGAAACATCTGTTAAGATTGTTGACCTGTTTTTAATTTGGATGTTTCCCTTTTTATTATTAAATTGTAAGTGGATACTCACTTACAATTTATATGTATTTTTAGATAAATGTACTTGATCAAATATATGATTTGCAATAATGTTCTTTCACTCTGTGAATGTCCAGACTTTATCAATAACAAGCTTTCAAAAATGGGAGGAATATCATATACTCAAATGAAACAATTAAGAACAACATAAATCTGTATGTATTTATGCTAAGTTGTTTAAAGAAATTGTTATAAAACTGGTGTAGAGTAAGAACAACTCAATTATAAAATAAAGAGTTCATCCTGTCCAGCAATTCTAGGTAAAATGGAGAGAATGCCATTGTTGGCCTAGTTCTTTGTTCTTTTCTGTATTAGTTCTTATGGCTCTAAGCTATCCTGGCTACTCAAGTCTTCTAATTATGTTCACAGGAGGAAAGAAGCTAAAATGCTAATTTATGATGGTGTGAAACTTTTTCAAAAGTCTAATAGTAATAGTGTATGGAAAATGAAAATGAAATTTCCTTTGCTTAGTGTTAAAATTCTTGTTCATATGATCTGACATTAAAGAATGAAAGTAAAACCTTTTGGGAGAAGAAATTAATTACATATTTCTTTCTACATATTTCCTGTCAGATATCTTCCTATCATCTATATTATTAGAATTCTTAGGCATTTTATGAAAAATCTATCATTTCATTCTTCTGATGAGATGATTTTGGGGCTACTATGTTTAATTCATAAACACTGTAGACTTCCACGCTTGGCACTTCCAGGACAATCTAGAGCCCTGTATCCACTGGAGCTGAATAAAATAGGAAAATATTTTTGAAGGCAAGTATTAGTTCGTTCTCACACTGCTTTAAATACTGCCTGATATTGGGTAATTTATAAAAAGAAGAGGTTTAATTGACTCACAGTTCTGTATGACTGGGGAGGCTTCAGGAAACTTACAGTCATGGCAGAAGGGGCAGCAAAAACATTATTCTTCACATGGCAGCAGGAGAGAGAAGAGTCAAGCAAAAGGAGAAAAGCCCCCAATAAAACCATCAGATCTTGTGAGAACTTACTATCACAAGAACAGCATGCAGGTAACAGCCCCTATGATTCAATTACCCCCCAGTAGGTCCCTCCCACGACATATGGGGATTATGGGAACTATAATTCAAGATAAGATTTGGGTGGGGACACAGCCAAACCATATCATTCTACTCCTGGTCCTCCAAAATCTCATGTCCCCACATTTTAAAACACAGTCATGCCTTTCCAACAGTCCCTCCAATGTCTTAACTAATTCCAGCATTAACAAAAAAGTCCAAGTCCAAAGTCTCATTTGAGACAAGGCAAGAAGCAAAGAAGCTGAGCTTGGATGTAGTCAAGACTTAAAGCATCAAGATTCTAGAAAGTAGAAGGTCCAGAGATTTAAGGCCAATTCTGTGCACTAGTTTTCTTTACAAGCATTTTTGATTACTAAGCTGTTAATGATGAGAGAACAACAGAAAGTGACAGAAAACCTGAGAGGAGAATTTGCCCTTCTTGTAGTATGGTAGAAAAAAATGGTCAAGCAGAGGATGGACTCTTGTAAATTTCACAGATGCTCAACTGAGACCCCTTAAGATATATACTCTAAGATCAGGCTGAAAGCACAGGTTTCCTTCTGAAGTCTGACATTCAGTCAGAACAAGCTTTATAAAGTCTGGCACTTAGTCTCAAGTCATCTCCATTCCTGAATGTATGGAGGGTATTCCTTACTACTGCAGCTGCCTGACAGCAGTGGATAGGGTAAGAAAACACAGACACACACAGACACACACACACACACACACACACACACACACACACACACACACAGAGACACACATATAAAACACATATACATAGACACATTTTTGTCTGTACACATATACTTTATTTATTTATTTAAATTTTCTTTTAATTATCTTTGAGATGTTGTCTAGCTCTGCCACCCAGGTTTTAGTGCAGTGGCACCATCTTGGCTTACTGCAACCTCTGCCTCCTGGGTTCAAGCGCTTCTCCTGCCTCAGCCTCCCAAGTAGATGGGATAACAAGTGCCTGCCACCATGCCTGGATAATTTTTCTGTTTTTAGTAGAGACAGAGTTTCACCATGTTGGTCAGGCTGGTCTCAAACTCCTGAACTCAAGTCATCTGCCTGCCTCAGCCTCCCAAATTGTTGGGATTATAGTTATGTGCCAGCACACTCAGCCCACATTTACTTCAGATAGATAGATAGATAGATAGATAGATAGATAGATAGATAGATAGATAGATAAATAGATAGATAATGTGTGTGTAGGTGTGATCTGTGATCTTGTATACAAAATTTTTAGCATTCAATTAAAACTTACCAGGGACACTAAGGAAAAGAGCACACAGTTATAAAACAAGAGGACTAGATCCATGGGAAGATAAAAATATTGGAAATATTATCATTGGTTTTAACATTTCTAAATGGCGTTGGCATATGTTAGTTACTTTTAGATCAGACATAAGATTCAATGAAAGTAAGCACATTGTATACCAAAAACCAAGAAACTGGACCTCTGCATTTGGTACATGAAAGTCAAAGGTAAAGGCATAATTGGCAATAATGGCTAATCTTATTTTTACATTCTTTTCCCCCAAAAATCTCATAATCAGTTCACTTCACAACAAGTAAAACTGCATATAAATGGGAAGTGATGATAATGAGTTCTCTGAAAATAAGACATGTCTTCAAAGGGCTTGCATTTTTGGTGCCTTGGCTTGTTGTAATCAGGGTTTTAGTTAGAACTGAGATAATCAGTTTGGCATATTGTTCAATGCAACACTTGCAGCATATTGGAAATCGGTACTCATGATTGTTCCTCTCACCTGGTTTATTTGTACCAGAACTTGCATAGCTTCTACAGGTTTCCATAGTTTTCACATTAGCAATTAGAGTTTTTCTGATATCACCTTATTTATTTTGAAGACTCCATTAGGGATTATAATTACTATTGTTTCTGGTGTTTTCTCTTATTTATTGAGGAAACTAAAATATGTCACAGCATATATTTTATTTATTTATTTTGTCTGTCTCACCCTCTATTAGAATAAGCAGGTGTTTTTGACAATGTGATTGCTGCTTTATTCCCAATATGTGGAACACACAATGCCAGGGACAAAGTATTTGTTAAGCACACACTGCAAGGCCAGGTGTGATAATTCATACCTATAATACCAGCACTTTGAGAGGCCAAGGGGGTGGACCACTCTAACCCAGAAGTTCAAGACCAGCCTGAGCAACATGGCTAAACCCTGTCTTTACAAAAATACAAAAAATAGCTGGATATGGGGGGTTACACCTGTATTCCCAGCTACTTAGAGGCTAATGTGGGAGTCTGGCTTGAACCTGCAAGGTTGAGGCTACAGGGAGCCATGATCAAGCCACTGCACTTCAACATAGGTAACAGATCGAGACCCTGTCTCAAAAATGAAGAAATATGTGTGTGTGTATATATATAATATATAACATATACATATATAATGTATGTATACATTATACATAACACAAACACATATATATATATAACACAACCAATACATCAATTAATCATTCAATCTTTTATTTAGTCTATACATCATACTAATGAACAGAAACATATCCTTGTTAGTGGATACCATTTTTTAGAAAACGAAAACTACTTAACACATGAAGACTTACACGTCAATATAAACATTTTTTTCCCATGGCTATGTCCTGCATGGTATTGCTTAGGTTTTCTTCTAGGCTTTTTATGGTTTTAGGTCTTACCTTTAAAAACAATGGCAATAAAAGCCAAAATTGAAAAATGAGATCTAATTAAACTAAAGAGCTTCTGCACAGCAAAAGAAACTATCATCAGAGTAAACAGGTAACCTACACAATGGGGAAAAATTTTTGCAATCTATCCATCTGACAAAGGGCTAATATCCAGAATCTACAAGGAAGTTAAACAAATTTACAAGAAAAAAACAACCCCATCCAAAAGTGGGCAAAGGATATGAACAGACACTTCTCAAAAGAAGACATTTATGTGGCCAACAAACATATGAATAAAAGCTCATCATCACTGGTTATCAGAGAAATGCAAATCAAAACCATAATGAGATAACATCTCATGCCAGTTAGAATGGTGATTATTAATAAGTCAAGAAACAACAGATGCTGGAGAGGATGTGGATAAATAGGAACACTTTTACACTGTTGGTGAGAGTGTAAATTAGTTCGACCATTGTGGAAGACAGTGTGGCGATTCCTCAAGTATGTAGAACTAGAAATATCATTTCACCCAGCAATCTCATTACTAGGTATATACCCAAAGGACTATAAATCATTATTCTGTAAAGACATATGCACACGTATGTTTATTGCAGCACTATTCACAATAGCAAAGACTTGGAACAAACCCAAACACCCATCAATGATAGACTGGATAAAGAAAATGTGGTACATAGACACCATGGAATACTATGCAGCCACAAAAAAGGATGAGTTTACATCCTTTGCAGGGACATGGATGAAGCTGGAAACCATCATTCTCAGCAAACTAACACAGGAAGAGAAAACCAAACACCTCATGTTCTCCTTCATAAGTGGGAGTTGAACAATGAGAACACATGGGCACAGGGACAGGAACATTACACATCAGGACCTGTCATGGGGTGGGGGGGCTAGGGGAAGGATAGCATTAGGAGAAATACCTAATGTAGATGACAGGTTGATGGGTGCAGCAAACCATCATGGCAAGTGTGTACCTATGTAACAAACCTGCACATTCTGCTCATGCATCCCAGAAATTAAAGTATAATAAAAAAAAGAAAGAAAGAAAGAAAAAAAGAAAGAAGGAAAGGAAGGAAGGAAGGAAGGAAGGGAAAGAAAGAAAGAAAGAAAGAAAGAAAGAAAGAAAGAAAGAAAGAAAGAAAGAGAGAAAGAGAGAAAGAGAGAAAGAGAGAAAGAGAGAAAGAGAGAAAGAGAGAAAGAGAGAAAGAGAGAAAGAGAGAAAGAGAGAAAGAGAGAAAGAGAGAAAGAGAGAAAGAGAGAAAGAAAGAAAAGAAAGAAAAGAAAGAAAGAGAGAAAGAAAGAGAAAGAAAGAAAGAAAGAAAGGAAAGAAAGAAAGGAAAGAAAGAAAGAAAGAAAGAAAGAAAGAAAGAAAGAAAGAAAGAAAGAAAGAAAGAAAGAAAGAAAGAAAGAAAGAAAGAAAGAAAGAAAGAAAGAAAGAAAGAAAGAAAAGAAAGAAAGAAACGAACTACCAGTTGGGTACAGGCGCTCATGCCTGTAATTCCAGCACTTTGGGAAGCCAAGGCAGGCTTGAGTATAGGGGTTTGAGACCAGCTTGGACAACATGGCAACATCCCATCTCTACAAAAAATACAAAAATTAGCTGGGTGTGGTGGCTCAGGCCTGTAGTCCCAGCTACTTGGGAGGCTGAGGTTGGAGGCTATCTGAGTCTCAGAGGTGGAGGTTGCAGTGAGGCATGATCTTGACCCTGCACTCCAGCCTGGGCAAGAGAGCATGACCCTATCTCAAAAGAAAGTTCCCAATTTATTAATAAAATAACATAATTTTAAAAAGAGAGAGAAAGTGCCATACTGTTTTCCAAAGTGCCATACTGTTTTCCACTTACCAGCATTATATGAGAATTCCAGTTGCTTTGCATCCTTGTCAGCACTTAGTATTGTCAGTTTCTTTTAAAAAAAAGTCACTCTAATAGGTGTGCAGGGGTGTCTTGCTGTGGTTTTAATTTGCATTTTCCTAATGATTAATGTTTGAGCATCTTTTCATGTGCTTATTTGTCACCAGTATCTCATATTTGTGAAATCTATTCAAATTATTTGCCCATTTAAAAAACTGGAATATTTGGCATCTTGTTACTGAATTTTAAAAGTTCTTTATGTATTCTGGGTGCAAGTCCTTTGTGAGTGTATGAATTAAATATATATCCCCCCCCCAAAATTTTTTTCTTCAATTTCAATGGTAGAGAAACATTAATATATTGGTCAAAAAAGTCCTAATACTCAAGTACAGTACAGTGTTTTCCCTCTCTTAAATGTAAAAACTGGCCTAATAATCATCTACAAACAATAAATATGCCATTATGCTCTAATGTTCCTAATTTATGTACTAATTTTCAAACCTAGAATTAGGTATCTTTAAATATATCATAAAGAGATTTGGGAAAATAACAAGATTAAGTTTTGTGTTTTTTGTTTTAACCAGTCAAACCCAAACTACTTTTCTTTAGACAGATGATACAGTTTGGCTCGGTGTCCCCAACCACATTTTGTGTTGAATTTTTATCCTTAGTGTTTGACGAGGGACCTTGTGTGAGGTGATTGGGTTATAAGGGTGGATTTCTCCCTCGCTATTCTCATGATAGTGAGTTCTCACAGGATCTAGTTGTTTGAAAGGGTGTAACACTTTCCCTTTCACTCTTTCTCGCTCTCTCTCCTACTCCACTACGTGAAGATTCTGCCTGCTTCCCTTTTGTCTTCCATCGTGATTTTCAGTTTCCTGAGGACTCCTCAGTCATGCCTCTTTTACAGTCTGCAGAACTGTGAGTCAGTTACACTTCTTTTCTCCATAAATTACACAGTCTCAGGTGTGTTTTAATAGCAGTGTGAGAATGGACTAATACAGAAAATTGGTACCAGAGAAGTGGGCCATTGCTACAAAGATTCTTGAAAATGTGGAAGCAACTTTGGAACTGGGTAATGGGCAGAGGTTGGTTCAGTTTGTAGGGCTAAGAAGATGACAGGAAGATGAGAGAAAGTTTGGAACTTCCTAGAGATGTGTTGAATGATTTTGGCCAAAATACTGATAGTGGTATGGAAAGTGAAGTCCAAGCTGAGGAGGTCTCAGATGGAGATAGGAACTTATTGGGAACTGAAACAAAGGTCACTCTTGCCATACTAAAGCAGCATTGTGTCCCTGCATTAGAGATCTGTGGAACTTTGAACTGGAGAGAGATGATTTAGGGTATCTGTCAGAAGAAATTAGTAAGCATCAAAGCATTCAGAAGTGACCTGGAGGCTTCTAAAAGTGTATGTTCATATGCATTCACAAAGAGATGGTCTGAAGTTGAAACTTACATTTAAAAGGGAAGAAGAGCATAAAAGTTTGGAAAATTTGCAGACTGATTAGGTAGTAGAAAATAAAATCCTATTTTCTGTGAAGGAATTCCAGGAGCTGCAGACATTTGCATAAGTAAAGAGAAGCCAAATGTTAATAGTGAAGACAATGGGGAAAATCCCTCCAAGACATTTTAGAGAACTTTGTGGCAGTGACTTCCATCACAGATCTGGAGGCCTAGGAGGGAAAAATGGCTTCATGGGCTAGGCCCAGGGCCCTGCTGTTCTGTGTAGCCTTGAGAAATGGTGCCCTGCATTAAGGCCACTCCAGCCATGCCTAAAAGGGGCCATGGTATATCTCACATAATTGATTCAGAGGGACTTCAGAAGCCTTGGTGTCTTCCACATGGTGCTGGGCCTGCGAGTGCACAGAGGGCAAGAGTTGAGGCTTGACAGCCTCCATCTAGATTTCTGAGGATGTATGAAAATACCTGGATATCCAGGTGGAAGTCTGCTTCAAGAGTAGAGCCTCATGGAGCAACTCTACTAGGGCAGTGCGAAGGGAAAATGTGGGGTTGGAACCCCCACACAGAATCCCTACTGGAGCACTGCCTAGTAGAGCTGTAAGAAGGCAGCCACCATCCTCCAGACCCTAGAAAGATAGATTCACTGACAGCTTGTACCTTGCTCCTGGAAAATCCACAGACACTCAAAACTAGCCTGTGAAAGCAGCTGAAGGGGCTGTACCCCGCAGAGCTACTCAAGGCCTTGAGATCCCACCTCTTGCGTCAGTGTGGCCTGGGTGAGACATGGAGTCAAAGGAGATTATTTTGGAGCTTTAAGATTTAATGACTGCTCTGTTGTGTTTCAGACTTGCATGGGGCCTGTAGTGCCTTTGTTTTGTTCAATTTCTCCCTTTCGGAATGGGAGCATTTTCCTAATGCCTGTACTCCCCTTGCGTGTTGGAAGTAGCTAACTTGTTTTTAGTTTTACAGGCTCATAGGCGGAAGGGACTTGTCTTGTTTCAAATGAGATTTTAAAATTGGACTTTTGAGTTAATGCTGGAATGAGTTAAGATTTTGGGAACTGCTAGGAAGGCATGATTGTGTTTTAAAATGTGTGAAGGATATGCAATTTGAGAGGGGCCAGAGGCAGGATTATATGGTTTGGCTCTGTGTCCCCAGCCAAATCTCATGTTGAATTATAATCCCCAATGCTAAGAAAGGACCTGGTGGGAAGTGATTAGAGCATAGGGGTGCATTTATCCCTTTCTTTTCTCATGATAGTGAATTCTCACAAGATCTGGTTGTTTGAAAGTGTGTAGCACTTCCCCCCTTTGTTCTCCTTTTCTCCTGCTCTGCTATGTGAAGATCATGCCTGCTTATTTTTCACCTTCCACAATGATTTTAAGTTTCCTGAGGACTCCCCAGTCATGACTCTTGTACAGCCTGCAGAACTGTGAGTCAGTTAAACCTATTTTCTTCACAAAGCACCTCGTCTCATGTATGTCTTTATAGCAATATAGGAACAGAATAATACAGCGAATTTCACATTTTTCCTGTGTGCAGGAGTTAAATTATTTTTACATTTAATATTTTATATAATCTTCAAAATGTTTTAAAGTGCCAATAGATTGCTTAGCCCATTTTATAAATAAATAAAGTAATTAAACAGAGAAACATAAGTGCTATTTCTAATGTCAGATGGATAGTAAAGTTTAGATTTGCAAACTGCATAGTTACTTCATAGTTACACATGTTAAAAGGAAAACTTTAGATGGATTAAATTTAGCGGAGTTTATTTGCTCAAGAAATGATTCATGAATTGGGCAACACTCCAAACCAGGACAGGTTTTTAAAGCTCCACCCAACAGTGTGGATAGGCAGTATTTATAGACAGAAAAAAGAAGTGATGTACAGAAGCAGCGTGATTGTTGACAGGTTGACATTTGCCTTATTTAGCCATGGTATGATGAAGCATTTCCTTTATACGGACATGGTCTGAACAGTTGGTAGCCTGTGATTGACTGAAACTCATCTATTTCTTATGGAAATATATGTTTAAGTTAGGTTGCAGGGCACAATATATGGACTTGATATGGAGGCAGCCTTAGGGCAAATTTAATTTAATTTAACACAGTGAGCTACATGTAATTCACTATTTTATAGTTTCAGTTTTTCAACAAAAGAGAGAGGTCATCTAGTGTTTTGAGAAACACAGTATATGCCTAGTACTCTAACATTTTGTTTCTTGGCAGTGGACTTCTTGAAATTTCTTAGGGGTGTTTGTGTGTGTGTGTGTGTGTGTGTGCATGCGTGCGCGTGCGTATCTTCATGTGTTTTTTGTTTACTCCTTATGATTTGCATGGATTCAAATGTATAATATTTTTTAATGTATGGTTAGTGATGTTTGCTTTCTTTCTAAAAATTGTTTGCCAATCTCAAGGTCTTAATGGATTACTCATATATTTTCCTCTAATTTGTTTCATAATTTTGGTTTTCCTAACATCCCTTTCAATTATTTTTATGTGTACGATCTTTTACTTTTGCTTGCCTTCTATTTTTTAGAGTGTTTTCTTTATGTGCCCTAGCTTCACTACAAAGTAGGTGTAGGTTTGAGCTGATAAGCCTGCTTGCTTTTTCTAACATTAAATTTACTAGTGGCAGAAAGAAAACTCCAGTGCCATTCTGACGACCCCAGATCCATGTATATCACAAATTATCAGCATCATCTGTAAATATGTATCACAGACAGATAATGCTAAAAACGAAGACCAAATGAGAAACACAGTACTTGTTTTTTTTTTTTTGGCAAATAAAAAGTATTACATATAAGGCTATATCTCTTTCCCACATTATATCCCTTCAATGTTTTCACAGTTGCAGATTAATCTACTTGCTATAAGATTAGAATCAGAGGAAATGAAAAGAATCACAAAATGTACAAATTTAAAAATTACAATTTCTCAGTTTCCTTTGCAACTGTGAAGCAGTACTTAGATAATGTCCCCTTGGGGTACATTAAACTCTATTAGAAAATCATGAATGCAATTGTAACACATTAGTAGAGATTTTTAAAAGTAAATTTAAACTGACCTTTTCAGAATGCTGACTACAGGTGGTATTAACCGTACGGATCCATAGACTTTAATTAGACAATTAAAAATAAAAAGGTTAATGAAATGTTTTACAATATGATATTTATTTAGTAAGGAAGAATCTGTGTTGTAGAGCATTGCATAAGGAGAATAAAAGCTTCAGTTTAGGTGGGTGAGATGTATTGTTGAAATCACAATGAAATCATCTGCAAAAGTTTTTCTATGTATATTCCAGCCTAAAAATTTATTATTCTGAAAACATTACTGTTGAAATTCTCTGGGGGCATGGACCACATTGGAAGTCCTCTAAGATCAATGCTAAGAATACTACTGCTCACTTTAAAACCATAATACTGATAATTTTTTCTTGCTCACCATATTTATATCTTTCAATATATGATTTACTTGTATTTATCACCAACATGTTATAAAATTATAGCCACAAGTACTATGGAAATTTTGCCAAATTCTTTCAAAGTAACTAATATAAAATGTATATTGTGAAAAAAATAATAATCTTAATTATGTTATCTGACATTATACATAGAAAAAGAAAATTTAAAAATGTTAATTATGTATTTGATTTGATATCCATTAAATGAAGGGATTATTTAAATTAAACATGTAATTGCACACTTTTGCTGAACACATTAACCATATTAATCAACTATATAACTACCCTTTTGCTTTATTAATTCTTTAAAGGCAGAACACAGAGTTTTATTTTCTGAATCTAAAGGTCTAACATTGTCTTTTATGAGTTTAGCCTTCTGGAAGATTAAAGTTCTTTCCTGTAGATCATCCAGTTAAGGAAACACAAGTCTGGATAATTTACATTTTGCAGTAATTTATTTTATTCTGCTCATATACATACTTCAGCCTTATTTCTTGCACACATATTTTATTGTCCTAATTTGCATAAGAAATGAGATTTAGTACATTTTTCTGCTTTGTCTACTTATTACTAAATCAAATTTTCATGTTTTACTAATATTTAAATTTGTTACTCCGAAATACTCCCTAGCATATACAGCAGAAAAGACATTACAGTAACCATTAATCATCAGAAATACATAGAAAATTTATAAAACTGTTATTACTGTAAAACTTAATACTTTCTATGTATTTAAATACCATACCATGCCTAGAATTTTGTTAATTGCTTTACATATTATATCTCATTTAATATTTACAAAATTTCCTCAAGATAGGTATTTTTCATTTTAGAAATAAGTTTCAAATATCTTCAAAAAGTTAAATAAAGTGTTCAAGTTTACATAGATAATTAGTTTGTAATCCAGACCTCTTTTTAATAAAGAAAAATCCCATCTTATTGAATACTATGTTACTTTATTTTATATTAATTCTACAACTACAGAAAACTAGATGTGTGATTTACTTAAGTACAGAAATACAAAAATAAACATTACTTCCTTCAAATTAATATGGATAAAATTAGTATTCTTTATTATCTTCGTGTTGGAATTGGAAATTTTTAACAGACTAAGAAAAATTAGAATTTTACCTAAAAAAAGTGTTAAACTATAATTGCAAATAATAGGAGTACATATTTAATATGAAAATACAAAAGGTATATTCTCTGACAACTGTGAAATTCTGTTCCCAGTATTTAAGAGGAATAATCAGGTTTGACTACAAAGGAAAAATTTTATGCTGCATATTTTATAGGCTCTTGACAAGTGTTTGCATAGTCAACCAGCTCAATTCTTCCAGAGGTTTCTAAATAAAAACACAGAAGAACAATATTTATCTCATCATGAATTATAAGAGAAAGAAACACATTTGTATCAATCTGTTCACACGATAACATTAGATTTCCAGCTATAGTATCCTTTATATCAGGTTTGTCATACAACACATTTCAAAATACTCTTGTAAGAAAGTGGCTAATCCCTTAACACAGAGCAGTGGTGCTGGGAGGCAAACGCTGAGAGAAACTTATGTAGGGCATGTCAGTCTTAGGAAGAACTATCAGCATGCATCAAATACTTCTCATGTAACCGACATCATTGTTTACGGCACTTAGCAAGCCTAAATAAAAAGATATGGAACACGTCTGCAATGAGACTTACAGTATTTGGCAGTAGCCTTTTTCACAGTGACCAAAACCAGGAACATTTTTATTTCCACAGGTTCAAAGCAAACACACAAAGACAAAGAGTGAACAGAAGACAAAAACAATCACAGCATTATAAAACTGTTTGACAAAGTTAAAATTGCAGTATTTACTCTCATGAGAAGAAAGAAATGGTAACAGCACAGCATTAAAAATAATATATTTATGAAACTATTGTAAGTATTTGGTGTCTATTTTTATGTATAGTCACACAATTTTCACATTTCATATTGCTTTAAATTTAATTTATGGACATTATTACAAGATGTTGCAGAAGGCTTGTGTAAGCAAGTAGATTTCCGTATGACTTGTTACCACAAGATCGTTTGAGACACTAGTTCAATTTATGTGACAATCAAATCCTTGGAGAATAACTCAATTTTAAAAACCCAGAAGAAAATAAATGTTTTTAGTATAATACATTCAATTAAAAATGTATGTTATTTATCTTATTCAGAGGTATTCCAAAGAAGCTTGCTATTAACCTACTTCACCTGCATTTCAACTGAAATTTAAGTTCGGATTAATTGTCTCTATAATCTATTTATCATTTTAAACACATTTATTCTTAAAGATGCATAATCTTTATCTAGGCTACATTTCATTTTGCCAAAGCTTAAATTCCTCCTCTCCCATTATGTTATCTCTGTGTTTTTCCAGAATCGGATCATTAAATTCCTATCCAACTCAGGGATATCATCTATATTTCAGCTCATGTCTTGAAAAGAATAGATATGGTATCACTTGTCTTTTAATCCTTTCCTCACAAAGTTTATAAAAAGGCATTAGTCACAAAGTATCACTATCATATTATCAATTTCAACTCTAAAACATAATAACTTTATATAAATTATAATAGGTGCTTAAGCTTTTACTTTTCTGTAATTAGTACCCATCAATTGCTGAAAGCAATATTATATATTTTAAAACATACTCTAAGATTAAAAATGCAAGTGTGGACATACGTTTTTATATTCATCCTCCTGAAGCTGCGCTAAATTATGGTCAAGAGATAAAGGATTTCAAACTACAAAAGAAGTAAAAATCCATTTAGAATAATCAACTACATTTTGGAAGTGGAAAGCTGATAAAAACATTTAAGTTTTGAGGAACGATCCAAAGTGAAATTCCAGCCATTCCAGAAAGCATAGAAGCAGACTGATTGTATCTCAGAACCTCAGAAAAGCATAGCCATTAGCCTCTTCATCGAAAGGCAATTGTGGGGCTGGCTAGAAAAGTGGGATCGGAGTACTCTGTATCTTCTTCCACTACATGGTATTTACCAGCTCTGGCTCTTGCAGAATATTTCCCATTTCATTTATTGCAACGGTGAAACAGAGACAGTGAACTCAGGACTCAAGCTTGCTGTGAGCTAGAGGAATGTACCAAAAATAGTGAGATTAAGTGAAAGGCTGTATACTGAACACTGAAATTACCAGAAGTTTTACCCTTTAAACTCTGCCAAAAGGATCACTAGCCATATACCAGTCAGAATTTAGAGACATTGTTCATTCAATTATATCTAGCAATTCACTTTCCCCTCCAAATCCATTCCCTATCTTTTGGCACCGGCCTCTCCCAGTGGCTCACTTGTAATGGGTGCATCAGTGGGTTCCATATTTTTCATTCCAGGTTAGGTTGGGCCACTAAGCATCTCAGGTAGGAGATCCAGAAGAAAATAAACATTTTTTTGTTGGTTTGTTTTGTTTTGATTTTATAGAAGGAAGAGAGTGAGGCTGAGCTTCATATTTCCTCAGCTCCCTCCAGGTAGAAACTATTGGATAGCTGTGGATAGCTTACCCACACAAATCTTTCTGACATGATTTTTCTTTGCTACCACTCTCTCCTGTTACAAGTTTGGGCCAAGGATGGTACCACAGCTTGCCAGTTTGTAAGGCTGAGGTGAATGCAACATCCTTTGTGTGGTACAGCTCCACACGCAACAATAAATCCCCATCAAAGTAATAAATATCAACTGTGTGATCTGCTTTCTAATCTGTTTCACTGATAAACGATTGCTTTTCCTCCAATCCTTAACAAGTTTATTAAGCTGAACATAGTTAAGTTATTCTTATGATTTGTGTTTCTTAATAACAAAAGCATTTAAAGCTCTGATTTTATCTCTGAAAATATCCCTTGGCATTTATCAAAGGTTTTGATGTCTAGTACTTGAAGATTTTTCTAAATAGTCTGAAATTTTGTTTGATTTATTACTCTTCACCAGTCCTTTATGACTATTTTCTACAAGCAAACAATTTTTTAAAGCCTCAAAAGTATAAAAGTTATTTTTAGTATTGTTTTCTTGCACTGCAGTCAGATAAGGCAACATATGAAACCTCAGTCATTTTTTTGAGGGCTTCATTTTGGCTTCATATGAACATTTTATGTGAATAATCCACGGATATTTAAATACTAGAGGTGTGTTATCTTTAAAGCATAAAATTGAGCATTTTACAGGAAAAGAAAACAGAGATAAGACATAAACAGACAATGAAAGAAAGAGAGAATAAGGCAGAGAGAGGGAGAGGATACAGTGATTGATGAGGGAGCTGAGACAGAGACAAGGAGTAAACCTGGGTACAGACATAAAGGTGATGGGGTTGACAGAGGAGAGTGTTGAGGTGTCAAGTATCCCAGAATCAAATTTCAAATTCTGACTCTGATACTTATTACCTACGTTAGCCAGTTAACTGTGTTATGTTTTAGTTTGTAAATCTGAAAAATGGGAATATTAACTGTTGCATCTCACAGAATTACTATAAAATAATCCATGCAAAATGCCTGGAAGAGAATCTAGCACTGAGTACAAACCAAATAAATGTTTTCTAACAATGCATTTTAGTAGAAGATGTTATGGTCATTTTAATATATGTTTATCCACGAGATACTAAATGTAGTATTTTGAATTTTGCACTAAATTTTATTTCTAATAATTCCATTAAATTTTAGGGCTGCCATAACAATCTACTCCAAACTGAGTGGCTTAAACCCACAGAAATTTATTCTCTTACCAGTCTAAAGGACAGAAGTCTGAAATTAAGGTGTTGGCAGAGCCTCCCATGAGGTCTGTAGGAGCGGATTCTCCTTTGCCTCTTCCAACTCCAATAGCCCCAGGTATTCCTTGGTTTGTGGCAGCGTAACTCTAATCTCTTACTCCATCTTCACAAGGCTGCCTTTTCTCTGTGTGTCTATGTGTCGGTGATGGTTAATTTTAAGTGTCACCTTGACTGAATTAAGGAATACTTAGAGAATTGGTAAAGCATTATTTCTGGATGTGTCTGTGAGGGGGTTTCCAGAGGAGAATGGCATATGAATCAGTGGATTCAGTGTGGAAGATTCCCCTCAATATTGGCTAGCACCATTCAAACATCTGAGTTCCTGGATAGAAAGAAAAGTCAGAGAAAAGGTGAATCCTTTCTCTTTCTCTATCTTGGAGCTGGGGCACCTTATTTCTCATTCCCTTGGACATCAGAACTCTAGGACCTCTGGCCTTTGGACTTGCACGAGCGTCCCCTAGCCCCCGAAATTCTCAATACTCTGTCCTGAGACTGAGAGTTTTTACATCAGCTTCCCAGGTTCTAACACTTTCAGACTTGGGCTGAAACACATTACCAGCAACCTTGGGCCTCCAGCTTGCAGACAGCCTGTCCTGGGACTTTTCATCTTTCAGAATCGCATGAATCACTTTCCTTCATAAATCCCCTCTTATACATCTGTATCTTTCTCTCTCTCTCTATGTGTACCTGTTTCTTCTGTTTCTCTGAAAAACCCTTACTAATACAATAACTGTGCTTCTCTCTCTTATAAGGACACCAGCTATTATTAGAGGCCATCCTAATTCGGTACAACTTCATCTTAACTTGACTACATCTCCAAAAATATCCAAATAAGGTCACATTCACATGTATGAGGTTTAAGACTATCTTTCTGCTAGAGACAATTTAACCCATCCCAGGGTTGTTATTATGTTATATAGGTCATTTTCCATTTTTAACACATTTCATCCTATATATATATATGTGTGTGTGTGTATATGTGTGTGTGTGTGTATATATATATATATGCTTTCTTAATTAAGGTACACCAAGGTTCTTAAGTATCTTATCTATATATAATGTAATTAATTTTGAACTAATTCTCATATTTCATACCGAGGTTAACTACCTGCTGGAACATGGATATGCATGTCCAAAATACGCAAGATAATCGGAATCATCTTTTAGAATCAGAAAGTAGAAAAGTGCTAAAAACAAATAAGCTAAACAAAAACACAAGAATAATGAGAATTTGTCAAAGGGACACAGAGACCAACTGAAAGGGCTCCCAATGGTCAAAGCTAAAACAACTTAAGTAAAAATAATAAAAAGTAGTATTGAATTAAAACACAAAATATAACATAAATAAAGTGAATTCATACTGATATACATAAATTATTCAATAAATCGATAAGGCAGAAAAGACTAAACTTCTTTGGAGAAAATGGAAGAAATCTGAATAAAGTATAAACTTTAACAAATTGTCCTATATCAACATTGGTTCATTAATTGTGGCAAATAAGCCTTACTAATGTGGGGTATATGAAAATTCTCTAGATGATTGTGATAGTCAACGTTCTATAAATCTAAAACTATTCTAAAGTACGTAGTTAATTATAAATACCTAATGGTATACCACACTAAAGATATCTGAATATTAACAGAAATCAAAATTTCAATCTGTAGAATAAAAATTATTTCTAGTTAGAAGACACGCACGTACACTGAGAAGAGAGGATATTTGAAATGGCTTCCACAGATTTTTAGAACATGTTTTGCCTGCTCAAAAATCTGGCCTCATGACTGTTTTTGTAAAGATGCCACCAAATAGTTCTAAGGAAGAAAGGAAGAATATGGTCAAAATTAATTGTTACATACAGTGTCAGCTAGTTTAAATATATTTCACTCTCATTTTACTTCTCGATCTTTAATACTGTATCCATTAGTTAATAAATACTAGAAAGAAATTACTGGTCTTGGGAAATGTTTCTTGTGAAAGGTTGAACTGTTTCCATGGTCAGAGATATGCTTAACATTTCACTTTTATTTCCATTCCCAAAAGAAATCAGAAAATATATGGGTCTTGCTAGATCTCTTTCCTTTCATTTTTTTCCCTGAGGTTTTCTCTTTCTCTATTGCAGTGGGGAGAAAGTCTCGATCATTCTCAATGAGAATGCAAACAAGTTTATATCCTAAGAAGTTTTAACTTAAGCACTATAAATTGTGGCACTTATTTTGATTCACTTCTTTGTTGAAGTCACATTTTTGAGGCACTTATCTGTGAATAAAATAGCTCATCAACACAGTGCTCTCCATTAACAAGTAAAATAAACTAGAGGTAAGTGAAATGGCAAAGAAGCAAAAACACTCACCATGAAAATGTTTTTTAAAAGTGAAAGCCAAGAAAAATTGGGTGTATCAGGTGTCTGTTCAGCTTTTTCAGGTATAAACTTAGATCATGACAGGAAGGAGAACATGAATGTCTCTTTTTCTTTTTAATAAAACACATGCAAAATTTATATTTACCCTATACTACGACAGTTAAGAGGCACAGCACTTTCTCTCAACCTTTACAACTAATGAGTTCATCAAGGTTCTTTCTGTGCATTTGAAATTCCTTTTTAATTATAATGTAACATGCCTTTTCCTCTTGAGTGTCTATGATCTTTCGTTTATAAAAATTATATTTTAGGGCATTTCAAGGAGAGCTTACGTGATTTTCTAGAGGCTAAGCGCTTGATACGAACCTCAGTATAAAAGGATTGCATAGTCTAGTTTGGAAAGGATGAATGCTTTAGTCATCTGGAACATTTGTTCAATAATTTGCCAGGACACATTTCAACTTGCTTTCAAACAGTGAACAACACATAGCTAATTGACTAGTGCTGTGAAGCAGAAAATTCCAGTGAGCATTCCACTGGCTTTTTTTGAGGTTGTAACTTTTAATCAACCATGTTAGATGAAAAGGAGCATTGAGATTACTGCAAAATAAAGTAAGACACTACCTGTGTTGCCCAGAGGATTTTTTCATCATTGTGTTTTCTAAACTGATATTATTGATTCAACCACAGCAATATCCATGTAAAATGATGCACTATTTAATATATTATATCAAGGCATTATTGCATATTAAGGAATAATTTAATATCTTTAGTAAGTTTTATATTTAATATGTATAATATGTCTTATATATTGTCTCAATTTTGTTATAATGTCTATAAAAAGAAAAGAATAATTCATTATTTAAATGTACATTTTTGGCTCAGATAATTATAATCTGTGAGTGGCTTTAAATTAGTTATCTTTAATGTAAAATTAAGGACTTTATGATTCCTTTACTTTTACAAAAAAATTGTGCACAATTTTCTTTTATATGAAAAGTCCTAGCATCAATCAATATTGTCATAGACTGATTATTATGGTGGAGTCAAAACTTATGAGTGACTTGTATCCACAAATATTATGTCCACAAAAATGCCCTTCAGTACAACTGCCAATAATTTTGAGTAATTAACAGCTTTTGCAGGAATTCGGTTTTAAATTAGTCCTCAAAATGAGATAAACCTAATTTAGTTATCATGGTGTGCTGTTACAGAAACCCTGAAAAACCATTTATTGTGTAGCCTAAGATTACAAATCCTGCAGTATTTTACATGGAGAAAGTTAATGGGAAGCTTGTTCCACTTTATTCTTAGGATTAATTTGTGCAGTAGGATCCTGGAAAAGTGAGGGAAGCTGGTTGATAGAGCTTTAAGGGCTTTGATATCTATTGTTTATGTAGGAATTTGGAATTTATATTTTAATCACGTGGTGATGACAATTTTATACATTAAAAAAGTGCAAAATAAGCCTTTACCCCCGGCAATCAATGGGATGAATTCAACCATACAATGAGTGACTTGGACTCTGCGTACCCTGAAGAAGCTTGAGGAAATCTTCTGTGGTGTACTCTCACCTCTACTTTCACTACTGCTCCAACGGGTCGTCTAGATGAAATGTGTCAGCAAGGCTCTTGCAATTCAGCAGTTACAGGTTTGAATAGTGCATATGCACTTACTGTTAGCAAGAATGTAATTAATTCCCTTAACATTACTGACTTCTGTTTTTCTTTCTTTTTTTTTCTTGGCTATGCTTCTTTATTTGTAAATTACGATTTATAACGTTTAACACTTACGGTTGTCATGAAGACCGAATACAGCCATATAAAGCGCTTCCCATTGTGCATGCCAATAGTTTAAAAGTGCTCATTAGAAATATTAGAGAAAAATTTAATCTTAATGTTACTGCTTTATGTCTTGCATAATTTCAAATAATTGAATTAGTCCAAATTTTTTATGCCATTTTACCATTTTAAAATAAGTTGTTTGCTAGGATTTATAAAATAGATCTCTTCCAGAGGCACTTTTCCTTTTTCGTACGACTGTCTCTAATGAATAGCTATAGTGTAGGGATATTGCTGTCTGCATGCCCCTTTCCATTAACAAGTGGTGTATAAAAAGTATCAATTGCTTTCTGATCTTACAGATGAAGTTTGAATTTTTGTCCAGATGGTAAATTATAGTGAGATAATTTTAGACCATATCAATTTATAAACTGATTTAACTAAACAAAATATTTCAGCCTGTTGCTTTATGTAAAGGGTACTTTGTGAGAACTAATGAATGACTTTTTGTTATTAAATTATTATTAATGTGGGCAAAACAAAATGTTTTATGTAGCAGTCCATGTATTTTTGTGACTATATTGCTTAGCTCAATACTTTTAGTTCAAGACAAATCAAGTATGACTTAAAATTGCCATTTAAATACAAATTAAAAAAGAAAACCCCGCTATGTGGCTCCAAAGTTGTCATCATTGCACTGATTAACAGACAAAATATGTATACTTATATATAAATCTAAACTTTTCCTGTCAGTGTAAGTTAATATCATAAAAAATGGGTGAAGTTACAGATGAAGTGGTATGATACCTTTTCTTCCTCCAGCACTCTTAATAAAATGTGTAAAAAAAACAGCTTGTAAGACTTAAGTGATATGACAATCATCTCCAAACATGACAACCCATGGTAGTTTTCCACAGTTGTTTTTAGCAGTTATCCTTCTGTAAAATTTACTTGCAATCAAGTTCTCAAATATAAGTGAAACTAAAAAAATCCTCTACATGATTTTTCCCTCCCTCAGCATATGTTAGAGTTGAGTGGCAAATGTGTTTTTCCAAGTGATACATTGAAACACCTTTGTTCCTAAATATGTGGGTACCCCACACCCATCACATATTTATGGATAAAATATACTGTTTACTACATTATTAATTATAATTTTATTTTTCTTATTTGTTTGACATATAAAATGCTTATTATTTAGACTCACTGGTATTTTATTGTTTTTTGAAATGTTTCTCTATATACGTATTTTTTAATCTAATTGGATTAGTTATAAACTCTGTCCATAAAATTCTGTAAAATATAATACCTACTTCATTTTATAAAGGTGAAGTACACTATTTAGTGAGACAAACTCAGAAGTTATCAGTCCACAGAAATTCCAAACTGAAGATGGCTTCCTTCTTGGGATTTAATCATTTTCATTGACATACTGGGTGGCATAATAGGAAGTGATTATCATTTAGAACGTTTTAAGTTATTCAGAGCAAAGAAAAATATATACGAGAGCATTTAAATATTTTCAGGAAAAAGGATTCAGTAGAATCAGTATACAGGGAATGAAATTAACTTATATTGAAGGTTAAAGAGAAACTGTTAGGTAATAGATGTCTATTGTGTATTTTAATTCTTACACCACCACTAAAATAGTTAAATGTTTATTTTACACATGAGATAAAAATGGTAGATAATTTAGGCGAGTTACTCAAGATAACACAAAACACGTTGGCATTTTAAAAACTCTCTCTGACTCTAGAGACTAACTTGCCACACCTACATTTTTCTTTTTCTACTCTGACCTACTGCCTTTCTACCACTAAAAAATAATAAGAAATAGCACTTTATCTAAATAAATTAAATAAATTGGTTGCATTTTTGAGCAAACAAAACAAAATGCATGTTCATACATTTACATGTATACTGTATGTATATTCACACGTGTTTGCGTATACACATATATACATTTACAGGATATAGAAATATATATGTATGACACAAAGTCTGAACATAAAGCAGCAATTTCCATCCACATAGACAATAGAACTATGTCTCACTTTCCTGTGGTAAGCAGAATTGTGTAAAATGAATAGGACCTACATATCATGAAAGAAACTATCTTCCATGGTTCTTTTGTGCTTGTTTGTAATGTGCACTAACAGAATGCTGATATCTGAAAACTGCTATTTTACTGTTACCTCACAGAAAGTTAAGAACACAGAAAGTTAAGAACAGCTTTTTTTTTTCTTTCAATCACATATTGCGAACTATCTCCAGATAAACCATTGGAAACTGCATGAAATACTGTCTTGTGAAGAAACCCCTGAGGTCCTTAGTCCGCTGCTACAAACCTTGTATATTTGTAGCACTTAAACAGATTCCAACATTAATATAAACCTAGGCATTTGTTTATTTGAGTCTTGTTTATTTTGTAGTCATTCTTTATATTATACATAATGTAATAGTTTGGTGTGGAGGCTCTGGAGCCAAATTACATGGGTTTGAACACAACCTTAGTCACTTAGTAGAGGTGTAATACCAGGAAGTTGACTTAGCCTCACTACACTGCAGCTTCTGCACTGGTAGCATGAGCGTAACAGAAGCAACTACTTCTTTCAGTCTTTATATGGATGTAAGGAGTTATATAAAAAACACTTAGAAGAGAACATGGAAAATAAGTCCAAGAACATTAGGCTATCTGTAGAATATCTGTAGAATGTATTGACAAATTATAAAAGAAACACACCTGTGTCTACCACACAGGTTAAGAAATTAATTGTAACCTATATCTTGGCAAACTCACATGTTCTTGCCCCAAATCCCAATCACTTTCTTTCTCTGAGAAACTAATAACTATTCTGAATATTGTGTATATTATTTAATTGTTTTTCCCTATACTTTTACCATGCATATGTATCCATCATGTGGAGTACATAGATAATATATAGTATAATTGAACATACTTTTGAAATTTTATACATGGACTCATACAGTATGTGCAGGGTAAATCTACATATTCTTGGAAAGCTCAGTTATTTATATAAGCCCCTGGAAGTCTGGTTTTGACTTTTGACCACAAAAAGGGAGTGGGCTAACTATCTAACTAAGTAATAATTTTAAACATTCTGCTTAAACTCCAAAGCTCACCTGATAACACATCCAGGACTGGTTGTTCACTGATGACTCTTATTAGCCTGGGTTCTCCAGAGAAACAAAAACAATTTGTATATATATATATACACACACACACACGCACGCATATATGTATACACACACACACACATATATGTATACACACACACACACATATGTATACACACACACATATATGTATACACACACATATGTATACACACACACATATATGTATACACACACACACATATGTATACACACACACACACACACACACACGAGAGAGAGAGAGACAGATAGAGATTATTTAAAAAAAATAGCTCATGCAATTATACATGCTGAGAAGTACCAAGATCTGCAGTTGACAAGCTGAAAACTCAGGAGAACCAATAGTGTGAGTTCTAGTTCAAGCACAAATCAGAGTCTAAAAGTAGCAGAAGAATGATTGTCCACACTCAAAGACAGTCAGGCAGAGAAAGATAATTTTCTCTTTGCCTTTTCATTCTATTTTGGCTTTAAACAGTTTGGATGAGGCCCTCCTACAATGAGGAGGGCAACCTACTTTACCAAATCAAATGTTAATCTCATCTAGAAACACCTCCCAAGCACTCCCAGAATAATGTTATCCAAATATCCGGGCACCTCTTGCCCAAGTCATGTTGACACGTAAAACTAACAATCACAAGAGCTTTCACACTGGCTGCTTTCATTTTAGTCATATGAATTTATAGTTTCTCCATGTTCTTTCATAGCTTGATAAGTACATTTTTACAGCTGAATAATATTCCATTGGATGGGTATGTCACATTTATTGATCTATTCATCTATTGAAAGACACCTTGTTTGCTTCCTTTTTTGCCAGTTATGAATCAAGCTGCTAAAACTTGTGCATGCAGGTTTTTGGGTGGATATAAATTTTCAACTCCTTTGAGTAAATATCAAAGAGCATAATTGCTGTATCATATTGTAAGCCTATGTTTAGCTTTGTAAGAAACTGCTGAACTTTCTTCTAAAGTAACTGTATCACTTCGTATTTCTTCCAGCAACAGGTGAAAGCTCTAGTTGCTCCACATCATCAGCATTTGGTGCTTTTAAAATTTTTGATTTTAACCATTTTAATAGCTGTGTAGTAGTATCTGTTTTAATTTACAACGTTCTAATGACATAACATTAAGCATCTTTTTGTATACTTATTTGCCATCTGCATATTTTCTCTGGCAGCCTGTCAAATTTCCTTCATTTAAAAAATGTATTCAATCATTTGCTATGTTACTATGCACTTATGAATGTTTATTGTGTACTTTGAGTTATAATTCAATACTAATTGACCTATTTTGTTGTTCAAATTATTGTATCTTTGACCACTGATAACTCTTTCATAATCTTGAAAAGTAGCTACCAATAAACATAAGTGAATTTAGCAAAGTTTTAAGAATACAATAACAATATAAAAAATCAAAACCATTCCTTTCTACTAACACTACATAATCCAAAAAGGCAACTTGAAAAAAATAATCAACAATAATGTCAAACAATTTAAAAACGATTTGTGATGAATCTAAAAATGTTTATTTTTTCAAAATGTAATCACTGAGAACTATAAAACATTGCTGACAAATTAAAGAAAGCTGAAATATATAGAGATATCATGTTCAAGGACTGGAGAAGAAAAATCATTATCATGGCATTTTCATTTACATTCATTTGCAGATCCGGTGTAATTCCAATAAAAATCTTAGGAGGTTTTTTTTTTTTTTGGTGTAGATTTTGAAAAGGTAGTTGTAAAATGTATATGAACTTGAAAAATCAGAAATACCCAAGACAGTTTTAGAAATAACATAGTAGGAAGATTAACTTTATCTACTTTAAGAGTTATCAAAAATTTATAGAAACCAAGATATTATTTTAATTGCATAAAGATAGACATTGGTACAGCAATAGAACAGAATTGAGAATCTAGAGATAAACCCACACTTAATGGTAAAAATTTTTTAACGAAGTAATACCATTGCTAAAGGGTATTGTTTCTCCAGAAATAGTGGTAAAATTAAAGAATATTTATTTAAAAAAAATCTACCTTGACTTTTCTTCAACTATCCGCACATTTTACATCTAGATAACAAATCTATAGATAATATAACACATTGCAGAACTTTTAGAATAAATCATAGGAAGGCTGGGCGCAGTGGCTCACATCTTTAATCCCAGCACTTTGGGAGGCCAAGGCAGGAGGATCACCTGGGGTCAGGAGTTCCAGACCAGTCTGGCCAACATGGTGAAACCCCATCTCTACTAAAAATAAAAAAAGCAGCTGGGGGTGGTAGTGCGTGCCTGTAATCCCAGCTCCTTGGGAGGCTGAGGCAGGAGAATCACTTGAAGTGGGGAGACAGAGTTGGCAGTGAGCCGAGATCACACCACTGCACTCTAGCAGGCTGGGTGGTAGAGTGAGACTTCATCTCAAAAAAATTAAAAAAAAAAAAATTAAAAAAAAAGAAAACATAAGAAGTTTTTGGTACTTTTGGGTATATAAGAGTTTATTAGAACAAGAATTCAAAAATTATAAAAGTAAATATTGGTAAACTGGGCTTCATCACTATTATAATCTTCCTTAAGAGATACCATAAAGAAAATGAAAGAGAAAGCCGTATGTTAGAAGATACATTTGCAAATCATTTATCATTGAGAAAGGCATCTTCTCCAGTTCTAAAAAGAGTCCCTTCACGGATTTCTAAGAAGAAAGTCAGTAGCCCAATAAAAAGAGCAGAAATATTTGAAAATAATTTCACAGAAGAAGTGACTAATAAGCACATAAAATATGTAACTGTCATTTGTTATTAGAAAACTGCAAGTTAAATCTATCTTGGCATATCAGTACACACTCAATAAAATAGCTTTATTTGAAAAGACAAACAAGGATAGGGTTTTCAATGTAGAATCGATGCATTACCAACGGGAAAGTAAAATAGTGCTGTTAAATTGAAAACAGTTTGAGCGTTTTTCCTAAAGTTAAATACATCCTTAACATATGACCCAAGTTACATTTCTAGGCTTCTACTCTAAAGTAAAAATGTATCTACAAACACTCTGGTATTTAGACGTTCATCCTAGTATATAATAGCCATATACTATTTCTATTTGCACTTGAATGATTATATGTATTTGAGTGTTTATGGTAGCATAAAGGAGTATACAATAGCCAAAAACAAAAAGAACTCAAAAACTAATCCTCTTCACTCTCAACCCTGATCCCAGTTAAACATAGATCTGTTTTTTTTTCTATAATTTCATACCTTTGGGATATTTTCTATAAATTCAATCATGAAATCGTTTAAGTCTGATTTCTACCAGTTACCTACCATGACGATTTTTGAGACTGACGGACTTGTGCGTGTATCAGCAATTTGTTCTTTCTTTGTGTATGAGAGGATGCTGGGCGGTACTCCACTCTATAGGTATAGGGGATATTGTTTATTCACCTAATGAGTGCTGAGTGGAAAAGGCAAAACATTTAAGGCTAATATTGCGAAACAAAAAAGTTTTCAAATTAATATTCAAACTTTCTACCATAAGAACAAAAAAGAACTAAACTTCTAAATAAACAAAAAGATGAAAGTAATAAATATTAGTAATCATATTAGTAATCAATAAAATATTTAAAAATAGCACATACATTGATAAACTCATATTCCAATTTTTAAAGAATAATGAAATTGATCTATCCATACTGATTACAAAAAATATATAAATTACTAATATCAGAAATAAGGGAGATTTATCACTTTAAAATCAACAGATATTAAAATGATAAGAGAATATTATAAATGATTTTATTCAAGTTTTTCCAAAAGCTTCAGCTAAATGCACAATTTGAAATACCCATAGCTAATCATATCCCCACAAAGTAAATTCTTCACCCAGAAGCCTTTAATACTAAATTCCACTAAACATTGGTGGAAGATATAAAATAATTCTGCATAAACTCTTTCGGAAATTAGAAGACATGGGAACACTTCTTAAAAGGCTGAATTACCTCAATATTTTAAACAGGCAAATAAAAGGAAAATGCTATGCAGTATGTTCTTCAAGAATATGTGTGAACTTTTTTTAAACATTAAAAATTCAAATCCAGCAACATATTAAAAAAAGAAGATATAATACAACATGACCCAGTGGTGTTTTTCTCAGGAATGCAAGGTTAATTTAGCAATTAAAAAAGTAATTTATTTGAACATATTAGTAAAAAGAAAAAACATGATCATGAAAAAGCAACAGAAACTATAGGGACAGAGAAAGATCAATGATTGCCTTGGGAGGGGAAGCACAGGAATGACATGATGAAGAAAGTGGAGAAGGGATGAATATGTTCATATTCTTAATTGTGATGATGATTTCACAGGTGTATTCATATGTCAATTTAAATTATGCAGTTTATTCTGTTAATTATAATTCAAGAATATTGAAAAAAAAAAAAAAAAAAAACAATGAAAAAGACAAGAAATCACAAGCCAGAGACTGGGAAGAATATTGTTAAAACATTGATTTGAAAACTAATCTGTGTGAAACACATTTATTCCTCACAAATAAGAAGATAAGGCAACACAATTGAACAAGGACATTGAACACACATTTTGTCAAAGACTTGAAGGATGTCTTGCAGTTTTGCTTTTGAAGACGGGGGCAGTCAGTTGCCGTGTAAATAGGTGACTACTCAGAAACACTGTTCTGCATGTCCAAGTTCAAACTCACCACATGGAGAGGCTCCTTGAAGGAGAACTGAGGCTCTTGTTTCAGCCCCGGGTGATAGCGCTAATTTGCTAGACTTCTGAGTAAGGCTCTTTTGAAGTGGATCCTCCAGTTCCAAATTAACAATCCTAGGTGGTTCAACCTGGAACAAAGATGAATTTCTCCCACTAGTCTTTATCTAAATTTTAGAATTGTAAGCCAACTACCAAGACTGTTGTTTTAAGCCACTGATGTGAGGTTGTTTTTAACCTAGCCATTGAAATGAGAAACCATGCCAAAAATGGAAAAATCCCAAGCCACCTGGAAAGGCCAAGCGGAGACAAAAACAAGCCTCTCTGGCTAATATTGCTCCCTGACCTCCCAGATGATAACCAGCACTAACTGCCAGTCAGAAATGGCACGCCAGTCCATTTTGGACCATTCAGACACTGCTACTCCCAAGTCAATAATATATGAAGTAGAGAAACCAAGTTAGTCCTCAGAATTGTGAAAAATAATGAGCTGTCTTTGTCCAAGCTACTAAGTTTGTTATTCTTTATGATCCAGCACTAGATAGTTAAAACACTTCAATTCTGTATCTTTCACATCTTGTTTGTCACAAAGACTTTAGAGAAGAATAATTTTCAGTTTTTGTGATTCCAAAACTCTATTTGTCTCCTAAAATTAACTCTTTAGAATTTATGTTTTCCTTACTCCATACTCTACCATGTTCACATCTAAAAGTTTCAAATTTAGTCCCTTCTCAAAGGTGGGTATAACATATTGCCCATTTTTTTTTTCCTGTTGGTGTTCACCAGAGGTGGTGTAGTACAGTGGTTAATAGAGCAAAATCTCAAGACGTATTTTCTACACCTGATGCCTACCACTAGCCATGTGTCTTCCTGTGTGTCAATTTCCTCATATGCAAAATGGGGTTTATAAATGTACCTTTACTCAAAACAAGATAGTAGAGACATAATGAGGTAATGTTACTTCTACCATGATTTGAATAATGTCTAAAACATTTTAAGATGTTAAAAAATTATGCTGATAATCATTACTTCCATTATTCATAAGTAGGATCTCAGACAAAGCCTACCTTTAATTTTCACTATTAATTGTGATGTACAAAGAAAAGGATTATAATTCTTTCCCTAAAAAGTTTCAGAATTTCCTCTCTTATATTTTCATTTCAATGGCAGTAGCCACACCGAAAGTTATCATAATCTGCAATAGAGGGTACCAAAAGAATTTGTTGTTATAAAAGTGCTATTTGTATGTCAGTTAAGTAAGTGGGGGTAAAGTTTGGAAGATGAAACCACCAGCATTAGCTTGGCTACACATGAGAAATATCAAAAAAGTTGGCATAGTTTATAACATCAATTCTAAATGTACTTTAAATACGTAATTATATGGTTATGAAAAATGTAAAATGCACACTTATTTTAGAAAATTGAAAAATGGTAATTCAGTGATAAACACTTTTTACAAATTTGCACACATCAAAATATTGTACCTTTTCTGCAGGTACTAAATTTTTAATATCGAGTGAAACAACGAAAACTGTAAAGTGGGAAAACAAATTTAACTTGAAATCATGTAAATAATAAAGGAAAGCTTTGGAATATATATCACTATAGATTCCATGTGCATAAGTATTTCATGCTTTCTCTTAGTTATAAAATTATCAAATATATTGTCCAGAATAAAGTTGATATCACACAGCAAGTGCTCCTAAACTTTTTTTCTATATAAATAACACACGTAACTAGGTTGTTCTTCATCACTTTCTTTGTTTTTATATTGGTTAGTTTTCAAGAGACTGTTATCATTTTTTATAGGTTAATTGGCTCATATACATGTCATATATAAAATCTCTAGAGTTGCAGGAAGCATGACATATTTCCAGTTTCAGTTCTAACATGAAATGAACTTCAAATTTATCATTCTCATCCTTACAAAAATGAAATGTGAAGTTCAAAGAATTTTCTTGAACCTACCAGAGAACTAAGGGCACAAGACAAACCACCACCCTAGGATCTGGAGTGAAGTGAACCCAGACAGACACATTCTAAACGTGCTTCCTGGACCAGAAGTTGCTGGAGACACAAACTGGTAAAAACACTTAAATGATAATTTTGATGAATGACTGGGGCAGAGTGTGGGCTCATGTAAGAGCAAGAAACTCCTGGAGAGGTAATGTTGGCAGCAGGTTCATACTTTCATAGGTTTAACTCCAGGAATCTCCACTGGTTCTCATAAACAATATCTGATAAATGCCCCCTCATGGTTCTGACAGGTGGACAGGAAGAGCAATTACTGTGAAACACATCTTGAGTCTCCTCCATAACACAGTCTTAATATCCAGGCAGAGGCACTTTGCCATAAGGCCATTTACACACTACAAGCTCTTCCAGTCTTACTGTCTAACCTACAGGGGTGAGGAAAGAAATAAAAACAGTCCATGGTGGTCTGAATTTTAAGGAAATAGACAGGGGACACAGCACCCTGTGAAAGGAATAAGGTGTTGGCAGGGGGGGAGCACTACCTTTGAAGACACACTTGTGAAAGAAAGCCCCAAAGAAGAGGTCCATTAAAAGACAGATTTAATTATAATATTATAGCATTTCCCCCTGTCCCTGCAATGTACCACCACACCAACAGAGCTCTAGTGTAATAGAGGGTTGCAACCTAAATAGCTGCAAGATGCAGACTCTCTCTGAGAAGTCTTAAGCAAAGCCCAAAGTCAAGACTGAAGACAAAACAAAGATACTAGGGAAATTTAAAATGTCTCACGCTTATAAGTTACAGAAAATATGCAACACAGTCCAATTCCTGGTCTGACTAACATAAATCTTCCTACTAGTGATCGACATACCTTGGTTTCTATCACCCACTACAATGTGTCCAGTTTTCAACAAAATATTGCAAACCACGTCAAAACAGAAGTGAAAACACAGCCTAAAGAGACAAAGTAATTATCAAAGCCAAAATCAGGAATGATGTAATTTTTTAAATCGTAAAACAGGGAATTTCAAATCACTCTTATTATTTTAAGGGCTCTATCAGAAAAAAAGCAGAAAATACAAAAGAACAGGTGGATAGTGTAAGAAAAGGGATAAAAATTCTAAGAATGAATTTAAAAAGTAATCTCAGAAATTAAAAAAAAAGAATTGTAAACGATATTAAGAATGGCTTTGGCCGGGCGCGGTGGCTGACGCCTGTAATCCCAGCACTTTGAGAGGCTGAGGTGGGCAGATCACAAGGTCAGGAGATGGAGACCATCCTGGCTAACACAGTGAAACCCCGTCTACTAAAGATACAAAAAAGTTAGCCTGGCGTGGTGGTGGGTGCCTGTAGTACCAGCTGCTTGGGAGGCTGAGGCAGGAGAATGGCATGAACCCAGGAAGCAGAGCTTGCGGTGAGCTGAGATCGTGCCACTGTACTCCAGCCTGGGTGACAGAGCGAGACTCCATCTCAAAAAAAAAAAAAAAAAAAAAAAAAGAAAGAAAAGAAAAGAAAAAGAATGGCTTTGTTTGGCTTTGGCTTTCTTTGGCGTTGATGGGCTCATCAGTAGATTTTACACTAGTGACAGAAGAAACAACCTAAAGAAAAGTCAATAGAAACTTCTGAAACTTAAATGCAAAGAGAAAAATAAATCAGCAAAGAGCATCTAAGGACCCTGGGATGATATAAAATGATTAACACATGAACAAGTGAAATTTCATACGATGAAAGAAAGTAACGATGGTCACGAACTTTCAAAAATTGACAGGCACGAAACCACAGATCCAGGAAGCTTAGAAAACCCTCAGCAGAATACATTTTAAAAAAATCATACCTAGACATATCATATTTGACCTTTAGAACACATAAGACAAAGATAAAAATCTTGAAAAAGTCAGATAGGATGAAACATATTACCTATAGAAGAACAAAAATAAGAATCATAGCCAACTTCTTATCAGAAACTGTGCAAACAAAATAGAATGGAGTGAAACCTTTAAAGTATTGAAAGGAAAAATGTCAACCTTGAGAGCTTCATACAGGAAAATTATCCTTCAAAACGAAGGAGAAATAATAGTAAAAATGTGTTGGATTTGGATTATAGTATATGGACAAGTAAAATGAATAATAACAATGTAATAAGGAATAGGAGGGAATATTTGGGAATGCTCTTGTCAATTGAGGACTCACAAAGTTTATAGAATTGGAAAGGAGAGCTTTATATTTCTCTTAAAGAATTGTACCCTGCAAGCTAGCCACTCTGCAAGCTGGGAAGTGTAGCCTCTAGTAGAAGTCCAGAGCAAGCACTTCCAGTGCAGGAAAGAGAAAACAGGATTTTATGCTGAGTGGGATGGCCAAATATACGTATTTAATAAGCTCTGAGAGAAGTCATGAATATTTATGAAAGAAGAGACATGCACATGCACAACTGAGTTTCATGCCTCTTTATGGGTCACATGGTCAACAAACTGCAGCTATAGCATGATCTTAGGGTGGAGTTTCAGCCCTCCTATATCAAAGGTGAAGCACAGGACACATAAACTCTCACTGCAAATCTTCCTCTTTGAGTTGGTCAAAACTAGTCTCAAGGTGATGCTCAGTTTTTATTAATAGCAAGGAACGCACTGTGAAACTAATGAGCCATCACACTGGAACTGCAGAGAGGGAGTCTAGTCGCAACTTCAGATGATTGCCTAAAGGTAATAAAGAAATGAGGCATTCATTTTTGTTGTTGTTGTTTTCCAGAGCTGGTTTCTGCTTACTCTTTAGGAAAGAATTCTGGTTAAAGGTTAATAAGTAATGAACATAATGAAGCATGTCCAACTTTTTATCCTGTCATTGCCAGGAACTCAGTCTTTAAGATTTCTCTGGGGCCCTGCTGGCCAAGAGAGGTTCTGTTTCAGTCAGTTGTGTGGTTTGATGGGCTTAGAACTTTATTTTATTTCTCACTGTAAGGTTTTTGGCACTATACATGAATGGTACAGTGTTATTTATGGGTTGCCTAAGATTATTTAAAAATAAATATTGTAAACTATAGACAACTACTAAAAGATAGATAGATAGATAGATATATAGATAGATGAAATTACATAAAATCCTCAAATAAGAAAAGGCAGAAAAAGTGAGCTTAAAAAGAAACAAAGAACAAGTCCAACAAATAGGAGACAATTGAAAGTATAGCAGATATAAATTCAGTTATATAAATAATCATTATACATGTGAATAGTCTAAATACACCACTTAAAATACAGAGATTGTTAAACTAAATTTAAAAAAGATGTTTTTAATCAGAAACTATATATATATATATATATATATCAACTATATGTTTTCTATCAGAAACTAATTTTAAATATAAAGACTCAAATAGTTCAGAGGAAAGGATGGAGTATGTCAACACTACTTAACAGAAAGCTAGAGTAGCTGTATTAATTTCAAAGTGAATTTAAGAAGAAGAAAAATTATCAGGTAAAAAGAGAAGTATTACATAACCCAGTTTGCAAAATGATATAATCCTCAAGCATATGCACCTAACAGAGCAGCACATTTTGAAGATGTTGAAACTGACTTTTTTCAGAACTACCAGTTTTGACATATATTAAATTTGGCTCAAATATGAAAAGTGGAATGGAATCTAATAAATGAGATTACTTACATTCTCTCTAGAATGTAATGATTTAAAAACACAAAGCAAAAATAAAATATTCGTATTATATAGAAACCTAGATACATTCTTCCTCTAGTTAAGTCACACACATCCAAACCATTCACTACTATTTGTCAAAAACAACAGAGTTTTTCATAATCTCCCGTCTAGATTCCACATTTATCAGCCAGGCAAAGTTAAAGTTAGATTATTCGTAGAGGTATCTTTATTGTTATACTTGGAAAGGAAACATCAGAGATAATTACATCATCTTCTTTTTTTTTTTTTTTAACTTGTTTCTCAATTTAGGATAATTATATTGAACATTGCAATCAAAAGAGACAAAGAATAATTTCTATCTCCCTAAAGCAATGACAATCAACCAGTGAGTGAATAGTTTGCCTAATGAGACAGTTATGACACTCGATGATTCTCTAAAATCAAGGTTATTTGAGCTTTTGAAAAGTACTTCACAGTCTCTTCATGCAATAGGGAGTGGGGCCATAAAGCATTATAAAAATTTAATATAATCTCATTATTTTCTTTAAAATATTTTAAAACATTACATATTAGTAATGATTGTTTAGGTTTTCATAAGCAACAAATATTTTCCTAACTTACATTATTTTTTAAATGAAGAAAGCTCTTCCAGCTTAAGAACAAGTATCTTTGCTTTAATTTTTATATTTGAATGGTACTTTGATTTGTGCTAGAGGTAAGCATGAAACAACTGTTTCATCAAATAGTTACTTTTATTTAGAGTTCTCCTACTCACAGTAATCCTTATATTATGTGCATAATTAACAATAATCATAGAGAAGCTTGTCTGCTGGCATTATCTGAGAGAGAGAGGCCTATTAAAAGCACACCAACTTAGACATTTTGTTAGGTAAGGCCGTGGTGGCAGCTTATTCTTTTGTACTCTGGAAAACATAATAAAATAAAATTTATATTGCTACCTAATTATAAATAAAACACATAAAGGAATTTGGGAGATTGTATAAGTACCAAGATTATATAAATTATGTAAAAAAGCAGATAGCTGATGGATAGCAGTTACTAAATAGATGTTACCAGATATTATACTCATAGGAGTTCAGAAGATGACAGAAATAATAAACAGATCTTAAACATCAAGTTATGTAGAAATGAGAGAAGTAATCCACACAGTATAGACAGGTAGACAAGGAAATTGACTAAAAGGCCTCAGTGGCCTCAATATTTCAGGATAAGATCAAGTAGAGAAGTCATTCCTTTTTCCAACTTTCTTTAAAATTCTAGATTGAAATTTTAAAAGCTAGTCCAAATATGCAAACCAACTTGTCTAAAGCAAAAGTCACTATTTCTGGCCAAATATGCTTTTCCTACTTACCATTCTTTTCCTAATAATGGTAGTTTAGATATTTAGTTTCAGAGTCTCACAATAACCTTTGTCTTCTCAGTTTTCTTTGCCCAACATTTGCTAAAGTTACCGTCCAACCTTAGCAAAAAGTCTTTTTTGCGGGTTTAGCTAATCATCTATTTGGGAGGAAAAAAAAATGCTTTGCCCTTTGGTTCTAATCTCAACGTCTTGGGACCTAAGATGTGCTAAAAAATATTAGTTTATGACTTTAAAAAATGAGGTTCCTTTGTTACCATATGCTTGAATCTTACCCACCATTTCTTTTACACTATCAGTATATGCTCTTTGTTACCTGGACTCTGTGGCATTACTATAGCCTTCCAATCAGCCCGCTTCATCTCTCATCAAAACCTCTAACTGCTAACAGATTAAACTTTACAAGTACACCATACTCTTTCTCTTCCTTCTCCTATTTCTTTTTCCCTTTTTCCTCCTCTTCCTCCTCCTCCTTCTCCTTCTACTTCCCACCATCTACCCTCCACAGTCTAATAAATAACATTTGCATTTCTCTGTCAATCAAGTTATTGTCTATTTTATTATAAAATAGTTTAAAAAAATAATTCTAGCTTTTATTTTAGATTTGAGTGTACACGTATACAATTAACTGAGTAGATTGTGTGAGGGTGAGGTTTGGGGTGCTATTGATCCTGTCACCCAGATAGTGAGCATAGTATCCAATAGTGAGTTTTTCAAACCTTGCTGCACTCTCTTCTCCCCCTAGTAGTCCCAGTGTCAACTGTTGCCATCTTTATGTCCATGAGTACCAATATTTGGTTCCCAACTTTAAGTGAGAACATGTTGTATTTGGATTTCTGTTCCTGCATTAATTTGCTTAGGATGATGGCCTCCAACTGCATCTGTGTTATCACAAAGGCTGTAAAGAATACGTTTTTGTTTCTTTTTTATGGTTGGGTAGTATTCCATTACATATATATATATAAGCATATATTATATATTTAATATTTAATATTTTATAAATTATATATAATATAATTTAATATATATTATATAAACATATATAAATATAATGTTATACAAACATATATAATATATTATATTTATATGTTATAATGCTATAATATAATACATAATATATATGATTTACATTTATATGAATTATATATAATTATATGTTTAAATGTAATGTATTTATATATGTAAAATACATAATTATATATTATATATAATATAAAATATAAATATATAATATATATTATATACATAATATACATATATTTCTTCAATCCACCATTGATGAGTATCCAGGTTGATTCCATGTCTTTACTACTGTGAATAGTGCCACAATGAACATATGAGTGCACATGTATTTTTAGTAGAACATTTTGTTTTATACATACCTGGTAATGGGATTGCTGGGTCGAGTAGTAGTTTCATCTTAAGTTCTTTGAGTAATGTTCATAGTGTTTTCCACAGGGTTGAACTAATTTACATTCACACCAACAGTGTGGGAATGTAAGCATTCCTTTTCCTCTGCAATCTCTGCATCATCTGTTGTTTTTGACTTTTTAATAACAGCCATTCTGACTGGTGTGAGATGGTATTTTATTGTGGTTGAAATTTGCATTGTTCTCATGATTAGTGATGGAGAGCATTTTTTCACGTTTGTTGGTCACTCGTATGTCCTCTTTTGAGAAGTGTCAGTTGATGTCTGTTGCCCAATTTTAATGGATTTTTGTTTTTCGCATGTCCAATTGTTTAAATTCCTTATAGACTGTGGATATTAGATCTTTGCTGAAAGCGTAGTTTGTAAATATTTTAACCCGTTTTGTAAGTTATCTGATTATTCTGTTGACAGTTTCTTTTGCTGTACAGAAGTTCCTTAGTTTAATTAGATATTACTTGTCTATTTTTGGGTTTGTTGCAATTGCTTTTGAGAACTAAGTCATAAATTATTTCCCAAGGCTGATGTCTAGAATGACATTCCTAGGTTTATGTCTAAGATTCTTATAGTTTGAGGTTGCACATTTAAATATTTAATCTATATCAAGGTAATTTTTGTATATAGTGAAAGGTAGGGGTCCAGTTTCATTTTTCTGCATATGGCTAGCCAGCTGTCCCAGCACTTTTTATTGAACAGGGAGTCCTTTCCCCATTGCTTAGTTTTGTTGACTTTGTTGAAGATCAGATGTCTGTAGGTGTGCAGTTTTATTACTAGGCTCTCTATTCTGCTCCATTGGTGTATGTGCCTGTTATCATATCAGTACTGTGCCGTTTCAGTTACTGTAACATCATAGTATAGTTTGATGTTGGTTAATGTGATGCCTAGGGCTTTTTTCTTTTTTGCTTAGGGTTTTGGCTCTTTTTAATTCTATATGAAATTTTATCCTTTTTGCTTAGGCTTGTTTTGGCTATTTTGGCTCCTTTTGATTCCATGTGAAATTTGGAATAGTTTTTTCTAGTTATAAAAAAAATGGCATTGGTAGTTTGATAGCAATAGCGTTGAATGTGTAGATCACTTTGGGCAGTAGGGACATTTTAATGATATAGATTCTTCTAATCCCTGAGCATGGAATGTTTTTCCATGTGGTTGTGTCATCTGTGATTTCTTTCAGCATTGTTTTGTAGTTCTTCTTGTGGAGATGTTTCACTTTCTTGGTTAGATGTATTCCTCGGTATTTTAATTTTTTGTGTGGCTATTGTAAATGGGATTGAATTCTTGATTTGACTCTCAGCTTGAAAGGATAGAAATACTACTAGTTTTTGAACATTGATTTTTTTTTTTTTAAATGATGGAGTCTCGCTCTTGTCGCCCAGGAGAGAGTGCAGTGACCCAATCTTGGCTCATTGCAACCTCCACCTCCCGGATTCAAGCAATTCTCCTGCCTCAGCCTACTGAGTAGCTGGTACTATAGGTGCTCACCACTACGCCCAGCTAATTTTGGTATTTTTAGTAAAGACGGGGTTTCACCATGTTGGCTAGGCTGGTCCCGAACTCCTGACCTCAGGTAATCCACTAGCCTTGACCTCCCAAAGTGCTGGTATTACAGACGTGAGCCACAGTGCCTAGCCTGAACATTAATTTTTGTATCCTGAAACTTATAAAATATTTTTTCATCCATATCAATAGCCACACTAAAGTGTGATTAATTTTGTACAACAAAAATGAATTATTGTTTTTTCATAACTTGTACATGTTTACTTGTGCTTTTGTTCACGTCTTTGCTATTCACTATGTCATCTTTTTAACCTATCAAAAACCTATCCCTAGTCATAGACACAAGGGAAATCCCAATTACTTTCATTATCTATGCATCAGGATTCCCCTCACAACAACACATCTAGCAAAAATATGACGCCTTCCTCTTTGAAATAAGAAATATATGTGTAATTTATATTCCACATGATAGTGCTGCTATTCATAAACTCATTTTTGCCCCAACCCATTTGTGTTTCTTTGTATTTCCTATAGCTTTGGGCATTATTTCCAAAAGTAGGTACTGATTAACTTTTTATATGAGTAATTAAATTTTAAGTCAAACTTTCTTTCAAAATAGGATGTTGGGAAGATAAGTTTATTAACTTGTAAATAATAAATTAATTAAACAAAAGAAAAAATAAACACCAAATTGCTGTGCTGACCAATAATATCAATTTATCAACATTCCATACATGAGCATCTACCAGATAGCTCTTTTGAAGGTCGTATTTAAGCTGAATTTCCCTCATGATCAAATAAGCCTGTTATTTAGTTGTTGAAATGATCCAAGTATGTTCATAATCTGTGTAATGCAAAAAGATATATAAATATTTATGCAATGCACATTTCAACAATAAAACTTATCAACTTTGTAGTTGAAACTTCTATTTAATTGATTCCATTTAACACTTAGCTGAACACCAAGTAAACACAGAGGCTGACACATAGTATGAAAGTAAGCAACTGATGGAAGTCAGTTGTAAGCCTTATTTTCCGTAAGGAACAAAAACATAGTTTCTGAGACTGCAACACATTCCAATTAATAATTACATGTGACTCAGGCCTGTAATCCCAGCACTTTGGGAGGCCAAGGTGGGTGGATCCCAAGGTCAGGAGATCGAGACCATCCTGGCTAACACAGTGAAACCCTGTCTCTGCTAAAAATACAAAAAATTAGCCGGGTGCCTGTAGTCCCAGCTACTTCAGAGGCTGAGGCAGGAGAATGGCGAGAACTCAGGAGGTGGAGCTTGTAGTGAGTCCAGATAATGCCACTACACTCCAGCCTGGGCGAGAGAGCGAGACTCTGTCTCAAAAATAAAATAAAATAAAATAAACAAATAAATAAAATAATAATAATAATAATTACATTATTGAAATCATTAAAAATAAACAGCCTACCTAAATAAATGTAAAACCCTATTCTGATTGCAGTGAAGTTTAAAAACTCTATTGTAGTTGTTAGGTAAATTAAAAAATATGTCCAGAACAAAATGTTTGATATATATCCAATGATTATATATTAATCACAATATGCAATTGTAGCAAAAAGTATAATCTGAAACTGATTATTTAAAAATAAAGGCAATTATGTGCATTACTTTCTAATATATGTGTTATGTATTCTTTTAATACTGGTAAATTTTCCACTATTGACATTAAACCTGCTATTTACATGAAATCTACTATAGTTTAATAATTTTAAAACTGCTTTTGAAAAAGATAACACATTTTACAGGCTTTTATCCTCAATATTATAATCAACTTTTGTAAAAAGTAAAGGTGTTTGAAAAATGCTTTGTAAAAGCAAATAGACAGAATTAATTTTTTGGGCTAAGGATTACCGTGGAAAAGAAAACACACAGACACACACACACACACATATCACAAAATCATACTCTCTTAAATTTCAAGTCAGGGGCACAGAAAAACATATTTTTTAATCACATTAGAAAATTGCTTTACTACGTATTATGCATGAACAGTGTGTGTGTGTGTATGTATATACATATGTTATATATATATTATAAAATTATTTTCCAACCATATAAATTAGAGTATGAAACATGACTTTCTATGTCTTAAATTTTATCCATCCTTTTTGATATGGCCTGTCACTTATGATCTTAGCGCAAGATTAATCACTGCTGTTCTTGGTAACATATAGCCTTGTTGTTTGCAATCTCTCATCCTTAAAAATGTATTACTAGCTGATCCTGAGTGACCTTTTAAAAGGAGTATCCTTTTTTAAAGGACATAAATTTTATTACATTATTTATCTGCTAAAAATACTCTAACAATGATCACATTTGAGATAATATCTAAACATTTAGCCTGATATTCATAGCTATTTAGAGATATAGACACAAATATAGATGACATATAGATAAAGGCATAGATGTCGATATAGATTGACATACAGATAATCTCGCCTGTTTTCTTCTTCAGTCTTACTTTTCCCACTGTCACCTGATGTTCGTGTCACATGGAGCTGTTTACAATTCTCCCCCGCAAGGGCAGCGTGTCCTCTTTGAACATGCTACTCTATTGCCTATAATACTTATCTGTACTAATTTTCTTCAAGAAGTTGTACTTGATCCTTCAATGTGTTGTGGTTGTACCTCCTAACCTTTATTCATCACTAAAAAATGGGGAGGGAGAATATGAGAGAAAGGGGGAAGGGAAATGATGAAAGAAAAAGATGTAGCGAGCTATAACAATAGGGAGAACAAGCAACCAATGAGATCTGCAAACATCTTATTGGTTAGGCAGAGAAAGACTTTTCTTTTACAGTGAGGAGTAAATAAGGCTAGAAAGAACCCTGGATGGAGGAGTGGGATGAGTAAAGGGGCATGATGGGACAGTAGATATGAATGCTTTTACCTGAGGCCCAGCCTATTCTCAGCAGGGGTCATTAAAGAGGAATTAACCACATATACACCATGGAATATTATGCAGCCATAAAAATGGATGAGTTTGCGTCCTTTGTAGGGACATGGATGCAGCTGGAAACCATCATTCTTAGCAAACTATCACAAGAACAGAAAACCAAACACCGCATGTTCTCACTCATAGGTGGGAACTGAACAATGCGATCACTTGGACTTGGGAAGGGGAACATCACACATCGGGGCCTATCATGGGGAGGGGGGAGGAGGGAGGGATTGCATTGGGAGTTATACCTGATATAAATGACGAATTGATGGGTGCTGACGAGTTGATGGGTGCAGCACACCAACATGGCACAAGTATACATATGTAATAAACCTGCACGTTATGCACATGTACCCTAGAACTTAAAGTATAATAAAAAAAAAAAAAGAGGAATTGTGTGCTGGCTTAAGTTAAGAGCCAAAGTTTAGGGCTTTGGAAGAAGAAGAAAAATCTAATTAAACTTTGATTAACAAGCATTTGGTTCTAATTGATTAGTGGAGACAAAACAGTTCAACTCACTTATGAGGCAAGGAGGGGAAATTTGGAAAGTCTCCTTGTCAAGATTTGTTAACAGAGCAGCTATATGTCTTCTAAATCACACAGTGAAGAGTGGTTGCTTGCAGTAAGCCCTTTTCTGAAACACAAACTATGGCAGGCCAAGTCTCACAAACAGCTGAACAGGCAGGCCTCTATGACAATGGTTTCAGCAGTGATTGAGTGGTTAGGTTAAATATTAAAGACAGAAAGAGCCAGTGCCCCTATACAAAGGCTGGAATGTAACAAAAGCCCACCAGGAGTCTTGCCTAGGCCTTTACTGGGCCTTGAAGCATGAAGCATGACAAGATAATGAAGGAATTCTTAACAGGACCCGTTTAGGATTAAACAAGTTTTATTGGAGGTCAGAAGAAACACTTCACACTGTCCACCTCAGCTGGAGACAGGATAAAGGTAATCATCTCCAGAACCAGGAACTATCCAGAATAAGCAAATTTACGGAGGTTCCGGAGGAAGGTGTCCAGGACCCAGACCTTAGTTATAGATTAGAGGGAACCAGTCACTTGTGTCTTTAGATGAATGAACACTAACAGATATATAGATATATAGCATAGAAGGTAGAGAGGCACTGAAAAGCTTTGTAATTTGGAGTTGGTCTCATGAATTATTCCTGGCCTTCTCCCTGTACCCGGTTACAGAAATAAACTCTCCTCTTTTCCAGTTTGTCTACATCTCATTATTGGACTGTGAGAACAAGCATCCCAACCTTCAGTTTGGTCCAGGAACAAGACTGTGGGTAGGTTTCTTAACTGTCGCTGTTTTCTAAGAGCACAGGTCTCAGATAAAATTCATTTTGTCACACCCTACAACTCAACATGTTAAATTGCTGAGTTTTGACCTCAAACTCACTCTGTTCTTCTTATCAATTAGTTTATCTCCAAACTGTGTGTCACTATCCATTTTGTTGTTCAATCCAGAAGTCTATGAGTTACCATTTGACTCCTCTCCTACAGACAGCCACACTTCCCCTATATACTATATTTTCTCCCTCTTAAATATATTTCAAATTTTAAAATACTTTTCTATCTCAGTAGCCACCTTCTTGTTCTAAACTATTATTTCTCACTTGAACTACTATTGCAAACTCTAGTCTAGCTTTCCTTTTTGTCATTCTCTCCACGGTAGGTAGATTATCTCTTAGAATGCAGCTGATCTCCTTCCTGCACTACTGCACTGAAAATATTCCTTGCTTAGCTTTGGTCTTCAGATACTAACCAAAACCTTTAACATGACCTCTAAAGCCATATGTGAAATCTCACCTATGTTTCCTTCCAGAGCCACCTCCCTCCACTCCACCCATTATTTTCCACATATGCTCAAACACCTCAACTTAATTTTCAGATCTTTATTTCCCGGACTCTTTCCCCTTTCTTCGTTTATTGTCAATTGTGATCCCACCTGCAACTGGTGAGTTAGCTATACTGAATTCTTTCCATGTCCCATGTTTGTATACATTGACCTGCCATTTCTCCATGTATCTATATGTAATATTCTCTATCTACAAGTGCAAAGAATTTCCATGTTCTCTGCCCCAGGATATCTCCCATTAACTATAATTTTTCTGTGACTACGGGACAGTAAGTTTTGCCTGCTCATCACACTGCTTGGTTCCCACTTTGTAGAGTGCATGACACATTATATGGGGTCTGAAAAATGCAATGAGTGATGAAAAATACTGAATAAAAGATATAACTTATTAAAAGTACAAAATATATTGATAGCTATCTAGCTAGCTTCAAATGTTTCTATAGGACAGTTCTTATTGGAAGATTATAATTTTGAAATATAAACAAATTATTTAATAGATGTAAAATGAGATGAGCTAGTGATAAAGGAGGCAGGCAAATTCCTGGGCAGACAAGGATGGATTCATGGTGAAACTCAACCTTCAAGCCAAGGACAACCAAGTTACCAGCTCCAGATAAAATCCATGGACCAGAGTGAGAACTCCTATTCCCATTTGCCTTGCATTCTCCTGATTGGTCCTTTACTTTCACCTATTTTACATATACCTACCCTCCACTGATTAGCTCTATACACCATCTTGCCTCTTTCTGAATGGTACATTTTCCAAATCCACCCACAAACCAATCAGCACGCACTTCCCCATTCCAAGCGCATAAAAACCCCTGAACTCAGTCTTGTGACTGGAAACCCCCTTTTGGGTCCCCTCTCACTGCCAAAAGCTTTTTTGTAACTCAATAAATTTTACTCTGCCTTTTTCACTCTCCAGTGCCCATGTACCTCATTCTTCTTGGGTGTGGAACAAGAGTTCGGAACTTACTGAACTACGTGAGTGAAAGAGCTGCAACACTAACTAGATCCTGCTGACATCCTCCCTACAGATATTTGATTTAGTATATTATACTAAAATGATTGAGAACAACATGGTTTGTGAACATACTTTATTTCAACTGTACACTAATTTAAAATTGCTTTTCTGAACCAGTCTGAGTATCTAATCACACTTATAATAACACTTAAAAAATAATAAAAAAGAAAAGAAAAACTATAGAGGATTAAATCTGAGGCAAAACCAAAAAGTTCTGCCCTTTCTTCTTTCATCCTCATTTCAGATCATGGTGAATAGTTTCTATTGTATATAAAAGCTAGCCTTTCCTCTACACCTTTGTCAGTGGGAGACCAGAAGTCTTTAGAAATCTAACTTATGCCCCAAAAAAGACATACGATGTTCAATAAGTAGGTGTGAATCTTATTATATACATAATTATTCACAAATATGAGTCACTTTAATTACTGTTTTAAGTGATTATATTTTTTTACAGACTTATTCTTGCCTTACATTGCAAGGCATATGACATTATGCTTCTAAAATTATAAATAAAAATACAATTTTTTAAACTAAAGTCTATTCCTGAGAAAGAAATTTATGAGTGAAACCTTATTTTATAGTTGATATTTTGTTTCTTATTAGGTGCAAATGTTTCCACAAAATATACTTAAGTGAAACAATTGTAAGCTAATATTGTAAGAAAGGGACAATTGTTAATGAAAGGGTAACCATGTAATAGTTGAACCATGTAATGAAAGGTGTTAACCAGAAAATAATTTTATTATACTGGTTTCACTTTTATCTAAATATTGAGTATATGAACATGCCCAATTAAAGCATAGATAATTTTAAATTAAAAGTATTTTGAGATTTTTAGTTATAATACTTGGCAATAATTATGTGGAATTTTATGGTTTTTTAGGTGAATTCATTTGTACCACTAACAATGCAAAGAAGAATTTTTTAGAATGTACCCATAGAAGTGTATATTTGTTTTTTAGCCTGTAGGTTTATTTTTTAAAAATTGAGATTTTTTTTTTTTGTATTCCATGCAACTATCTTAGAATCTATTGCTTATGGTTATTGTAGAAGTATACACATATCTGGTAAAAACTCTGTTTATATTTTTCTGTTTTTTCATTAAAAGCTTATAGCGCAATTAAAACAAAATTTAAACAAAAATGTCAAACGGTACTAATGTGACTGAGTACCTCTCTTCCTAAAAATGGTTTTTCCATTTCCCTTCTTTTCCTGCTTTCCATGTGTGCTCACTGCTTACTTCGTCCCTTAGGGAAGTGAGTATGATCTTTGCGGTTTTTCACCAGACACCCCTTGCACTATCTATGTTTTCTTAGAATTTCCAGAGATGGAGTCTTGAAACCTTCCAGGTGTCTGTGAAATGCTACCCCACCATCAGAACACGTCAAGACTGTGATTAATTTACAGCCCAGTTGTGCCTGTGATGGTGCCAGGCCATTCACCAGATGTAGCAATAACACAAGTTATTCACAGGAACAAGTCATGTAGACTTGCACCACCTCATCCCCCAGGCGTACCCTTAAGGCCAAGCTTCCCTTTTTAAACCTTTGCTTTCTGCCCCATATTTGAGGTGGTTCCATTAAGAAAAGAGCCTAAACCACTTCCCCATTACTAGCTTTAGAAAACAAAGTCAGTTTCTTTCTACCTAGCCTCATCCTTGTTACTCAACATTGCAAACAGTGAGAAGCTGAACTTGCATTTTGTTACATTAATGCTATCTATAAACTGATACTGCTTTATTTACATTGTTTTCTTAGCTTTTGAAAGCCTTGCAGAGTATCTCATCAAAAATCAAAAGGGAAAGATGCATATTACTAGTAGGACTACATGCATATTGAGTTTAAACTTACTGTGCTGGCCATTAACCTTTGTATACTTTATGAGAAAATAATGTTAGCTGCATTTCTGATAGTTTTTGGTATTAGAGCTCTCCTTCAAATCCTTTGTACATTGCTTGCAAGAACCTAAAAAAAAAAAAGATGACTTTTGTATCTGCCTTTTATTCTCTTTAAAATTGTGGTTAAATTGCCAGAATTTATAATAGGTTTTCAATAAATGGACAATACTTTTTCTAACACGAAATTAGTATTAATATTTTAAAATTAATCATGGAAACCAAGCAGGATACACTTATTTTATCTTTATTTCTTCTTCCTTCTGGTAGTTATTTAATTTTTTTTAAGTATCTTTGCAAGTTTAGTGCTTATAGACGGCAAATATTAGCTTTCCCAAGATTCTCCTAACAACTTTGGAAGTTTTTTGATTTGCTTCATACATTTATAACCTTTTTTCATTTTGCATTTTCTATGGTCTCTTTGACTCACTTGAAAAAGCACTTGGACTTTTATACCTGGAAATTTTCAAGTTCCCACTACCAGTTTAACGTTTGAATTTTGAGAGTGGCCAATGAAAAAAAAAGTTTATAATTGACATCTGTTCTACAGGGAAGTAACCTAAGAAGCAGAAATTTGAACTCGCTTCTGAGGAAAAAAAAAAAATGAGTTCATTTCTATCTATCCAACTTTTTTTTTTTTTTTAGATGGAGTCTCGCTCTGTCACCCAAGCTGGAGTGAGTGGCGCGATCTCGGCTCACTGCAACCTACACCTCCCAGGTTCCCGCCATTCTCCTGCCTCAGCCTCCCGAGTAGCTGGGACTACAGGCGCCGCCACCTCGCCCGGCTAGTTTTTTGTATTTTTAGTAGAGACAGGGTTTCACCGTGTTAGCCAGGAGGGTCTCGATCTCCTGACCTCGTGATCCACCCGCCTCGGCCTCCCAAAGTGCTGGGATTACAGGCGTGAGCCACCGCGCCCGGCTACTTTTAACAAACGAAATGACAGTGGCTGATGGCAGATCTGCGGAAGCCGATTTCAATCCCCAAACCTTGATGCTTTGTTGTCTTTTCGTCATAATTACTTACATTCGTCTCCACTGAATATGCATTTAAACAATTTCGCAGAATGTTAAGGAGATTAAAAGTTTTAATCTAATTTTAGATGGAGGAGCCTGTCAAAATTATACAATTTTATAAGAGCTCAAATCTGTTATGTTCTCAATATTATTATTCTCAATAGTGATAGCTATTATTTGTCTGACAATAAAAATAATGAAGTCTCCTCTTTCAGTTTCACCATGTAAATGGCTTGAAAGTGTTCACAGCATGCTTACAGTAATAAGGATTTAGACAAAGTGAAAATCAATGAATTTTCTTAAACTCCTAGAGAATTGAGTTTGCACAGCAAACTGTTACCCTGATCTCTAGAGAAACAGGCTAACATAGAGTCATAAATGAGATCAACTTCCCTAGAACAGAAGCTGTTGGAATCATACACTTGTAGAAAATGTTAAACAGTAATTTTAAAGTTAGAATCTGTGTGGATTAAAATAAAAGTGTGAAAATAATAGGGATTGCAGTCTTAGAAGGGTCCCCACACTTTCATTGTTTAACCTGCAGGAGTTGTGCCAGACAGTGAAGAGATTAGAAAGATTTCACCATGACTCCATTGCTCTGGTTGGGAGGGCAGTGGTAATGGTGGTAAAAGGGTAAACTTTATGGAAGATATCCAGAGTATTTTGTACAGATAAGTTGTACTCTTCAGGGAAATAAAAGAGGCTCTACTGAAACCTTATCAAAGCTTGGGGGAAGACCTTTCCCCTGCAAGTCCCTCTAGTCTTCCTGTCTCAACAAAGAGTAGGAGGAACAAAGAAATACTTGTGAAGGTTATAGCCCAGAAATACATGCCCACTAAAAGTCTGTGGTTTAGTCCTAAGATTACAGACTGCTTCCCATCCTTCCTAGTTCACCCCCATGCCACCAGGGCTCCAGTACAACAACAGCTAAATTACAGCTAAAATAGCTTTAGATTACAGCTAAAAGAGCTGAAAATTCAGCCTCGATTGAAGGAGGAGTTCTTAGGGAAACCTAAAGACAGCAAAGAAACCAAAACAAGGACACTAGAGGAATTTTAGACCTAGAGACAGCACAGAAACCAAAACAAGGACCCTAGAGGAATATTATTTATCATTTACAGCTGCAAGATGTGTTAAACACAGCTCAACTTCTTGCCATTAGAATAACAAAGTTATACACTGAAATTTTTAACAAAAATTACAAGTCATGCTAAAAAGCAAAAAAAAAAAAAAAAAAGGATTCTGAAGAGACAAACTATGCAGGAAAAAAAATTCAGATATGACACAGTTGTTTTGATTATTAGACAGGACTTTTAGAAAACTATGAATAATACAGTACGAGATCTAATTTAAAACAGTAGAGTGTAAGAACAGATAAATAATGTAAACAGAGAGATGTAAACAGTAAGAAATATCAAAAATAAAAATAAAATACACCATAATAGAAATTAAGAATACCTTTAGGCCAGGCGTGGTAACTCACGCCTATAAATCCCAGCATTTCGGAGGGTTGAGGTGGGCGGATTATCTGAGGTCAGGAGTTCCAGACCAGCCTGGCCAACATGGTGAAACCTGTCTCTATTAAAAACATAAAAATTAGCTGGGCTTAGTGATATGCGCCTGCAGTCCCAGCTACTTGGGAGGCTGAGGCAGGAGATTTGCTTGAACCTCGGAGGCAGAGGTTGCAGTGAGCCAATCACACCATTGCATTCCAGCCTGAGCGACAAGAGCAAAACTCCATCTAAAAAAAAAAAAAAAAAAAAAGAAAGAAAGAAAGAAAGAAAATGCTTTTGATGGACTCATTAGTAGCGTTCACAGAGGGAATGAATTAAAAAGAATTAATGAGCTTGAAGGTATGTCACTTGAAACTTCCCAAACTGAAGAACATAAAGAAAATGATTTTTTTAAAAAAAGACAAATACACAGAATTTTTCAGTAGTAAGGAACAATTTCAAAAGATTTAACATTCAAAACCAAGAATAAAAGTAGAAAAAAAGTCTACATTTAACCACAACATATACAAATTACAAAAAAACACACATTTTTGAAAGAAGGCAGAGAATTAAAACATCTAACCTGTATAGAATTACATAAGATATATATTTTCAGTGGATTTCTAATCAGAGCCAAACAAATAAAAAGAGATTAAAGTGCAACTTTTAAAGTATGGAAAAAAAAGTGTAGGCAAAACATCCCTTGAAATTCGATATCCAGTTAAAGGTGAAAAAAAAAAAAAAAGAAAAAAGAAATAATTTCCAAGATGAACAAAAGCAGAATTTATTTTCAACAGATCTGCCATGCAAGAAAGTTTAGACAAGTTTTTCAGGGAGAGGGAAAAGGATATGGTTAGAAACTCAGATTTTCTAACCACATTTCGCTCAGGAAGGAAGTGTGTCAGAGAAGAAAAAAAGGTAATTTAAAAATTTTCATTACCTTTAATTAAACTAAAAGGTAATTATTTAAAGTAATAATGCATTAGATAATTACAATATATAAAAAAGTGAAAAAACATGAGAGCAATACCATGAGGAAAGCATTGGAGAAGTTGAGAATTATTTTTTATATTTGCACAATACATGAAGTGGTAGAGAGTTATTTCAAAGTGTACTTAGATCAGTTAAAAATGTATATTGGAAAACTCTAGGGTAACCTACAAACTATTTCTAAAAACTGTAATTGATGCACTCAAATGAAATCATAAATATTTGCTTTTAAAAACAGAGAAGAAAAAGGGGAAAAACAAACAAACAAAGCAAATAGAAAACATTTATAAATATGTTGCATATGAATCCAACTATATCAATAATTAATTTAAGGGTGAATAAGCTATATAAATAGAGAAAAGTATAAAACACAACTATTTGTTGTATATTGTAAATTTCCCAAATATAAACAATCAGGTAGGTTAGAAGGAAATGGATGGAGAAATATATGTCACATTAACACAAATCTAAAGAAAGCTCTAGTAGGTATATGTACTTCAGAAAAAGGAACAATAGGTACAAAGAGGAGCATTACGTAATGGTAACAGGGTCAATCCTCCAAGAAGGCATGATAACCCAAAAGCTGTATATATCTAACAGCAGAATCTCAAAATACCTGAGGCAAAGACTGACACAAATATACAAAAACACTCTTTTAAAATTAGCAAATTGATTTCAACAATGTACAAAATAAGTATACCTGATGTCTAAGTGAGATTTATTCTAGATATGTCAGGCTATTTAAATGTCTTGAGATGATCATTGTAACCCACCACATCAAAGAACAACAAGAACAAAAAAAGAAAAATCATACAATCACATCAAATGATGCAGAATGTATATCTGACAAAACCAAACACCTATTAAAAATAGAGAGAAATTTCCTTAACCTGATAAGTGATAAACACATCAGTCAAAAACAAAACAAAAGAAAAACCCTACAGCTAACCTACTTAATTCTGTGAAACTAGACATGTTTCCCTAAATTCAAAAACAAGGCAAAGATGCCCTCTTTCTCCACTCAATACATTGTACTGGAAAGTCCTAGGTACTGTAGACTTAAAACTAAAGTAAAATGTATCCAAACTGGAAAGAAAGTAAAAAACTGTTTGCACATGATAGTATCTATGTGGAAAACACTGAAAAAACATAAAAGTCTGTAAATGAGCTAAAACATGCCCATGGGAAACCCTCCCATGAATGTTTACAAGAGCTGTTTTTATAATTGCCAAAACTTGTAAGCAACCAAAATGTTCTTCAGCAGGTGAATGGATAAACCGTGATACATTCAGTCAATGAAATATTATTTAGTGCTAAAAAGAAATGAACTATCAAGTCAAGAATAGGCAGGGAGGAACCCTAAATTCATATTACCAGGTGAAAGAAACCAATATGAAAAAAAGTACACATAGTGTGATCACAACTATATGACATTTGGCAAAGGCAAAACTATGGAGAGAGGAAAAATATTAGTGTTTGTCAGGGATTGTCAGAGAGATGAATAAGCAGAAGACAGAGAATTTTTAAGGCAGTGAAAATAAACTATATGAAACCATAATGATAAGTGCATGCACATTTCAAATCTATAGAATGTTAAACATCCACAATGAACTCTAATATGAACTAAGGATCAAAGTCATCCAAAACAAGAAAATTCTGAGACACTGTCACAGCCAATAGCAGCCTATGGAGACATGACTACAAAATGTTATGTGGTATTCGGTCAGAGCTCTGGATCAGAAAAGGGACATCAGGTAAAACTAAAAAATCTGAATAAAGTGTGTTTTTTAGATGATAACATTATCATCCATAATTGTTTTTATAATTGTAACAAATTTACTATACCAGTATAAGATGTTAATAATGGGGAAACCTGGATGCTGGTTTATAGAAAATCGCTAATTTTAAAAGTGATGTAAAGTTTTATTTCTCTCTCACATAGAAACAAGTTGGAGGTAGCAGTTCAGGGCTATCAGAGCCCACAGACTGTCATCTTCCACCCTCCTACACATGAATTTCATCCTGTAGTTCCCCTCAGAGTTTGGGGTGGCTCCTGGGGCTCCAGCTCTCATGTCTGAGCCATTTGTTGGCCTAGGGAGGAAAGATACAGGTAAAGGCCCAGGTAAAGAGGAGGCCTTCCCTGCTGCACCAGCTCTCTTTAAGCAACATTCTCTGAAGTTCCACGAAACACCTTTAGTTATATGTTGCTGGTCATATGCCCACACCCAGCTGCAAAGGAGGCTGAGAAATGCAGACTTTTAGTCCCAGGTACAATATATACAATTAAAAACAAGGGTTCTAGGCCAGGTGTGGTGGCTCATGCCTGTCATCCCTGTACTTTGGGAAGCCGAGGCGGGCGGATCACCTGAGGTCGGGACCAGCCTGACCAACATGGAGAAACCCCATTTCTACTAAAAATACAAAATTAGCCAGGTGTGGTGGCACATTCCTGTAATCCCAGCTACTCGGGAGGCTAAGGCAGGAGAATCGCTTGAACCTGGGAAGCGCAGGCTGTGGTCAGTTGAGATCACACCATTGCACTCCAGCCTGGGCAACAAGAGTGAAACTCCATCTCAAAGCAAAAACAAAAACAAAAACAAAAAATGAAAACAACAACAAAAAACAACCCCCAAACCAAAACCAAAACAAAACAAGCGTTCTTTACTAAGGAGAAAAAAGAGACTAGCTGTTGTGGATATGGCAGCAAGTAGTATTTTCAAAGTAGTGGAATCGATTGTGGAACTTTGTGAACTGACCTCTTTCCTATGAGTGAATGCACTGTCTGCACACAGACAATTCCCTCCTTTTATGTAAAATTTATTTATAAAATGAAAGGTAAGATGGAGAATAAGGGATCCTCCTAACAGCTGCTCCGAAAACGAGTGATTTGGGACAAGTCAAATTACTATGTATAAACATTCTATGCTATAATTAACTAGTCATTTTTTGTATTGTAGCAGTTCCATTACTTAGATACACAAAAAAAGGCAACGTATTTTTGTAGTGCTTTGAATACAGCTGCGTGAACTGTCATCTTTTGAGAAACTTTTCAAGATGCTGAATTTATTTGCTTAGCTCTAAAAATGATTACACTTCTAAGACAAAGAAGATGAAAGAACAACAAACATGGGTACTGTTGTGCATTTCTAAGCAAAACAGCAGGTCTCAAATAAACATTAAAAAATCAGCATGTTTCATATTAAAAAGTCAAAAATATACTATGTCTATAAACCCATCAAATAACAATAGCTAAGAGGGGAAAACAAACACTATTAACTGGATATTTATTATTGTGATGTTATCCATAACTAACTGAGATATGATTTTTAATGACTCTATGTACATGTTTTAGATTTATATTAATATGTGTATCTTACATTTACATGCATGATTATGTTTGATATAAGTATGTGTATATATACACACAAGTACAGAAGTTCTGTATAATTCAGTGAGTATTGAATATATTACCTGGCGACAGTGGATATCTGTTTTGAGATGTGATAGAATTTCTCATATTTAGGATCTGGAAAACTTTAGAAGTCATAATTAGAGCCAAACACTTTTGCACCTCTTAGTGTTTCTCCTTATTACCACAATAGCTAAAGGCTATTACAGAGGTTGCTTGTTTTGAGAAACTGAGTCAGAGAACTTTAGTGCAGGATGCAGATGACATAGTTAGGCAATAACAGTGATGAAATTAGAATTTAGGCTTCCTGATTTCAAAGACAGTATTTCCTATATTATATTATATTGTATTATTAAGGAATTAGACCACTTTGGGAGCCTGTGTTTTAGATGTGTATACAGAGCATTCACACAAGATTGGTCGTAATTTGAGTCTACTGGAAAATACTGAATGAAGCAGGCACTAATTCCACGGCTCAGATTTGATACTGCAGACATTTGCTTCAACACTAGAAGGTGTTCTGCGGTGAATGTCAAGCTTTTTGTTTGATAAGCAGGATCTCAAAACAATATTAAGTAGAATTTTTACCTCATGACCTCAGGTCTTATGACCTTCTTCTAGCAGCACATCTAGCAGTACGTTGCCATTTCATTGAGTGAAGTTTTACAAATATTAACTTTTAACAACATTTAATCAGTCTAATATTTCTGATATTGTCTTTCCATAGGTATTAGGGTTTTCCAGCAAAAAAGAATGAATGGGATAAATATTTACATTTATATCTATATTTGTATATTATATTTATATATTTTTTATTATATATTATATCTATATTTTACATGTGTGTATGTGTGTATGTAAGAGAAGTCACTGGCAAGTTCAAAATCCACAGGCCATGCCACCAGCAGACTGGAAAGTCAGGTAACAGTTGATGTAGTCTTGAGTCCAAACTATTCTGGAAACCTCAATCTTTGCTCTTAAGGTCTTTAAGAGATTGAGTGTGATCTACCTACATTATGGAGAGTAATCTGCTTTACTACCTACTAATCTAAAATTTTATTGTACTTTTAAAATATACCATCACAGGCAGGAACATCTGGATGACTGTTTGACCAAACATGTGGCCGCCATACTCTAGCCAAATTGACATATAACATCAATACACCTTCTGTGACAGAATTTTTTTCAATCTTTCAGTTTCTTGTGCAATAGAATTATATATCAGCATATTTTGTAGTGTGACTCTCAGTGTTTCTTGGTTCCTGATACAAAGATGTAAATACAAGTAGTTTTTTTGAGGGATGATATATAAAAACATTAAGTGATGTGTGGAGAACTGACAAGGGAATTAGAAGCAAGTCAATTAAGGTATGTTATTAAGCAAAGTATTATTATGGTAAACTACAGCTCAATCTACTCCAGTTATTTGAAATCCTTGTACATCAAGAATCTTAGAGGTTTTCCAAATAAGGATAGAAGGTTATTTACAAATAACCAACTAGTTATTATTTATAGATAAAAATTTGCAAGCTAACTTCCATATGCAATTGTTTGAGGGTCTACTCTCAAGATGATGGGTGGCAGTCCTTAAATCTGTTCTGCTTTGTGCATGAGAACAGCGTAGACCAATGACCAAAAGTATCTCTGGAGACAGAGAGCACAGGGGAAGCCAATAAGCAGCCAATGGATAATTCTAAGGTCATATGGATATGACACAAAAGCTACTGATACGGGCCACTTCTTATACTATTTAGATATGCAGGTGATGCATAGTAAGTCCCTCTGTCCTGTCACTGGTGGGGACCAATCACAACTAGGACCAATCACAGTGATTCCGAAGGCAGCCATTCCTTGTTCTATTGAGGTACTACTAGTGAGGTACTACTCAATATTCTCCTGAATCTGTTGCTTATTTTAAAATCTCCTTACATACTTCCAGCACTTGTACTCACCTAGGTTCTCCCAATAAGATAAAGGGGTCTTCATCTGTGAATGTCTAAATCACACATAGTTGCACAATTGCTTATTCACAGTATCTAAGAAGATATCCTAGTGATTCCTCTGGATTCCAGGCATATTCCTCCTAATTCAGTCTCCTCATAAAAATTCAGAAGAATCATCCCTGTAAGGATAGTCCTGTTTTTTTTTTTTTCCTTCTTGCATGAGAAACAATAAAATGACCAGATAGCAGTCACAGTCTTAAATTCAAAGAAACTTCACTCTGTCTCCTCATATTCTTCAATTACCCGTATCCCAAATCTTTAGTCAAGCAGAAACTAAATTTGCAAAACTAGATGAGCATATCTCAAAGTTGGTTCCTAGGTGACATTTTTGATAGTGCACATCCCAATTCCAAAGGTCTTTGAAAAATGTTCAACTTTACTCCATGTAAATTTACTCAGTAACTAACTAGCAGTCATTTTAAGAGAGAACTGCAGTAATGACTGCTGTCTATATTTGTTGAATGGTTGCTGTCTTTTTCCTCAAGTGAACATAACTTCCATTCACAATATGGTTGCTATGTCTCAGAACTGACTTTGATCTAGAAACTGGATAAGGGATTATGGTATTCAAGTGTGGTGGCAGAAATCATGCTTCTCACTCACTTTTGATCTTTTGTTCTAGTTACTGTTGTCATTGGAGATGTCCAGCAATATTACTGACTCCATATTTATCTAGCTTCTAGGAACTCCACGTGCTATCAGCCATAACCAATGATCCCTGGTTGTCTTCTTAGCTTTGTTGCTCATTATGTCCACTAAGGTATTTGGAATATATAAAGAACCTTTATATCTTAGTAATTAAAAATCCCAAATTTTAAAACTGGCTAAAGAATTGGAATAGACATTTCTCTACAGAATGTATAGAAATGGCCAGTAAACACAAACAAAGGTGTTTGACGTCATCAGTCTCAGAGGAATGCAAACAAAACCCACAATGAGATAGCACTTCACTGCTACTACGATAGCTAGAATCAAAAGCCAGATTTAAAAAATTTTAAGCAAGGATGTGGCATAATTAAAACCCTCAAACACTGCTGGTGAGACTGTAAAATGGTACAGCTGCTTTGGAAAACATTCTGTTTCTCAAATGATTAAATATAGAGTTATTATATAACCTGACAAATGCACTACTAATATATAAACCAAAAAATGAAAACGTATGTCTACATAAAAAATTACATAAATGTTTACAAACACATTATTCTTAAGAGCCAAATGGTAAAAACACCCAAGTGTCCACCAATGAAGGAATACATAAAGAAAATGCATAGAGTATGTCAAATGCAAAAATTATATACATCTGTCCATAAAAAGAAATGAATTACTGACACAAGGTAAAACTTGGAGAGACCTTAAAAATATTACACAATAATATTACATAATAAATATTACACAACGTGAAATAAGCCAGTCACAGAAGACCACATATTATATCAGTCTATTCATATGAAAATGTTCTTAATAGAAGAATCTATAGAGATTGAAAATACATTTGTGATTACTTAGAGCAAAGGGATAGAAAACCAGAGAATAGCAGGAATGATAGTAAAAAATTACAGGATTTTAATTTTGATGTGATGAAAATGTTCTAAAATTAACTAGTGATAGTTGCATATCTATAAGCATACTAAAAACAACTAAACTTTTCACATTAAGTGGCTGAAATGTATAGTATATAAACTGTATATTAATAAAGCTCTTTAAAAACAAGAGAGAACAATTAAATACAGAGAAAAAGTCATACTGATTAATTTAAGAAACATTAATAAACTGCTACTTCTGGCCAGGAACGGTGGCTCACACTTATAACCCCAGGAGTTTGGGAGGCCGAGGTGGGTGGATCACCTGAAGTCAGGAGTTTCAGACCAGCCTGGTCAACATGGTGAAACCCCGTCTCTACTAAAAGTTCAAAAGTTAGTCTGGCATAGTCGTGCACGCCTGTAATCCCAGCTACTCGGGAGGCTGAGGCAGGAAGATCGCTGGAACCTGGGAGGTGGAGGTTGCAGTGAGCTGAAATGGCACAATTACACTTTGGCCTGGGCAGCCTGGGCAGCAAGAGTGACACTGTGTCTCAAAAACAAACAAACAAAAAAACAAATGAACAACACCAAAAAAAAAACCACTGCTACTTTTATGTCTGAAAATTCATGTGAGTTAGGTAGGTGGAAGGTTTATGTTTTGGCAATTGAAGCACCTGTTCTTTAGTGATGTGGGTTCTTATACCATATTACAGATCATAAAATTAGTTTTGAGGTATGTGGTGTAATTTTCTAGACAGGGAAAAATATCTGTCCTATTTTAGGGTTTTTATACCTCATTCAGACACAACACAGGACTTTTGGAAGAAACATGAAAATGTAGGATAGACAGTTCATACGTTAAATACTGAATTAATGATTTTATTTTAACTTCCATGGTAAAATTCTTATGGTATATGCCAACACTAAAACGTTACTAAAATTAAATCGCATGTGGTGCTGATATAAAATATATCGACATTTGGTATAAAGTACTTTTTATGGACAATGCCCTGAAAGGTCCAATATATCAGTCAAATTATCTCAGCAGTAAATCGTCATGTAAAAGTCAGTATAATTTCAATGAAATTATGCCATGAAAAGTATCTGGTAAAGCTTAACAAAATGCTGCATTTTTCTTCTAATTTTCTTAGACCAATCTCATAAACTTGTACAACATTTGTAAACCTAAAATTTACTCCAATTGGTCACCCAGAATCCTGAAATAACCATTTACTTAGGCTTATAATCCATGTTTCATTTTGTATGTATTTCTGAATGTAGCAAGCAATAAATATGGTTTAGACATCTCAGAGTAAATGTTTTGTTTCGGGTGGTGGTGGTGTTGTTTGGTGGTTGGCATTATTATTCTTTGTCTTTTATCATTTCAGTTTTGGAAGTTTCTAGGACCTGAGATGTCAGTTCAATATTTCTGGTTGCCTTAAATATGAATCTTATTACAATCTGATGTCAGTACTTTCTCTCAACTTCCATCGTTACCTTCACTCTTTCCTCTCTTGTCAGTCCTCTGAATCACTTTTTTTTTTTTACCGATTCTATGTATCATTTCTAAATTGCATTAAGTATTAAGTTTTATTACTCACATTTATTTATTTACATACCTATATGTTTTTTTTTCCTGAAATATAAGCTCCTACAGCGTCCTATCTGATTTTTCCTCAATTTACACTCAATTTTCCATTTCCCACAGTGTTATCAGTGTATTTACCAAACAAATACTATTACTATGTAAACAAATAACCAGAGATAAAAGGAAACTAACTTATAAAGACTGAATAAGGAACAATTATAAAGGAAAACGTGCAGCTCTATTTCTTATTTTTCAAACCGGAAGTGTAGAAACAAAAGAAAGTATACAATATAATATTAATTTCAAGACAAAACACAAAAGTCAAGTCAATGATTTTGGTGATATTGATTCTTGTTCTCCCATTAGCATCATTTCTAATGTGTTTAAATTAGTCCTTGAATCAATCAATCTATTAATCGTCTATCTAGCACCTATTTATTGATATATTGAGACTGACCCTACATCTTGACCTACACTTGCCATTCTCCTTCTTTCTAACTTTTAGTCATTTGCAAAATGGTATATCATTGATGTTTTAATCTATATTTTCATGATTTAAAGCAAACTTAAGCATATACAGAATCGTTTGCCATTAAAATTATTACTTATTTGTTGGTTTGTAGGATTTTTTGTTGTTGTTGATTTGTAGGATTTTCTCATACTTTTATGCCATTATGTGTCCCTTTTTATAAATAGTTTATTCATATGGGTTGGGGGCATTTTTCTAACATGTTTCCCACGTTAGATTGTTATTGCTGATTGCCCATAGTCCATATACACTCAAGATATTAAATTGATACTAGTTCACTTTGAAATTACACTATACTACTTCCCATGTAGTACAAGTACCACATGACCAATTTCTCCCTCTGGTTACTTAGGACATTGGAATCATTCATTTCTTTTATCCAGGAGATATAACTAAACAACACACTGCTACTATTAATTTTTCATAGTTAAGTTTTAGATTAAGAATAATAGATATACTAAAGAACTTCTGCACAGCAAAAGAAACTACCATCAGAGTGAACAGGCAACCTATAGAATGGGAGAAAATTTTTGCAATCTACTCATTTGACAAAGGGCTAATATCCAGAACCTACAAAGAACTCAAACAAATTTACAAGAAAAAAACAAACAACCCCATCAAAAAGTGGGCAAAGGATATGAACAGACACTTCTCAAAAGAAGACATTTATGCAGCCAACAGACACATAAAAAAATGCTCATCATCACTAGCCATCAGAGAAATGTAAATCAAAACTACAATGAGATACCATCTCATACCAGTTAGAATGGCGATCAATAAAAAGTCAGGAAACAATAGGTGCTGGAGAGGATGTGGAGAAATAGGAACACTTTTACACTGTTGGTGGGATTGTAAACTAGTTCAATCATTGTGGAAGAGAGTGTGGCAATGCCTCAAGGATCTAGAACTAGAAATGCCATTTGATCCAGCCATCCCATTACTGGGTATATACCCAAAGGATTATAAATCATGCTGCTGTAAAGACACCTTCACACATATGTTTATTGCGACATCGTTCACAATAGCAAAGACTTGGAACCAACCCAAATGTCCCTCAATGACAAACTGGATTAAGAAAATGTGGCACATATACACCATGGAATACTATACAGCCATGAAAATAGAAGAGTTCATGTCCTTTGTAGGGACATGGATGCAGCTGGAAACTATCATTCTCAGCAAACTATCACAAGAACAGAAAACCAAACACTGCATATTCTCACTCATAGGTGGGAACTGAACAATGAGAACACTTGGACACAGGAAGGGGAACATAACACACCAGGGCCTATTGTAAGGGGGGGTGGGGGGAAGAGGGGAGGGATAGCATTAGGAGATATACCTAATGTAAATGATGAGTTAATGGATGCAGCACACCAACATGGCACATGTACACATATGTAACAAACCTGCACGTTGTGCACATGTACCCTAGAACTTAAAGTATAATAAAAAATAAAGATAAAAAATAAATTTAGTCACCATAAAAAAATAGATATACAAATTTTAATTTACTTTCATTTATTCCTTCTCTGATGCTCTTTCTTTATATAGGTCTGAGTTTCTGATCCATATTATTTCCATCTCCCTGAAAAACTTATTTTAATATTTATTGTTGGACAGGTCTACTGAGTACCTTTGATTTTATTTTATTTGGGATAATTTCTCGTTCACTTTTGAAGGATAATTTTGCTGGATATGAAAGTCTAGATTGGTGCTTTATGTTTTTTAGCACTTTAAATGTTCCACTTAATTATCTTTTTTCTTTATGCTTTCTGACATAAAAGGCACTGTAATTTTATCTTTGTTTCTCTATTGGTAAGGCATTTATTAATTTTTCTCCTGAATTATCTCAGATTTTATCTTTGTTTTCTATAGTTTAAATATGATATCCTAAGAAAATATTTTTTTAGTTGTTATTTTGTTTAGTGTTCTCTGAGCTACCTGGAACTATGCTTTAGTGGCTCCCAGTAATATTGGAAAGTTCTTGAACAATCTCCAAAGATTTTTTTTCTGATTTATTCTCTATTTTTTATCCTTTTAGTATTTAAATTATGCAATATTACACTTTTAGTAACTGCCTCGCTGGAGGGGCTGAGATGGCCGAGTAGTAACAGCTCTGGTCTGCAGCTCCCATCAAGATGAACACAAAAGATAAGTGATTTCTACATTTCCAACTGAGGTAGCCAGACTTTCTCATTAGGACTGACGAGTGGTGGTTGCAACCCACAGAGAGCAAGGAAAAGCAGGGTGGGGGTGATTGTTCACCAGGGAGCTGCACGGGGCAAAAGGACCTCACTCCTCTAGCCAAGGAGGCAGTGAGGGATTGTGCTACCCACCTGTGGCACTTTGCTTTTCCCACGGATTTTTGATACCTGCATATCAGGTATGCGAACCTACACCAACAGGGCCTTGAGCCTCAAGCACAAAAGTGGGCAGACCCACAGCAGCTGCTCTGGTCAGTGGCCGTTTGGGCAGGCACTGAGCTGCAGGAGTTTTTACATACTATGGCGGGCCCTGGAACTTCAAAGGGACAGGAGACCCATCCATTCTTGTGGAAAGTGGGCTCAAGCCAGGGAATCAAGCAACTTTGCTCAGCAGGTCCCACTCCCATGGATCCCTGCAAGCTTAAGACACACTGGCTTGAAATCCCTGCTGGCCAGCCCAGCAGGCCCAGCAGTCTGGAGTCTGCCTAAGATGACTGAGTTCCCGGGAAGAAGGGCCATCACCATTACTGTGGATCTAGTCAGCATTTTCCCCTGCCAGTGCTAGGGAGGCTGGATGGTTTGGACTGGGCAGTATTCCCCACAGTGCAGCACAGGGTCTGTGGCAGATAATGGCCAGTCTATTTTTTAGGTGGTACCCAGATCCATCCCCCCTTACTGAGAAGGGCCTTCCTGCAGGAATTCCAGCAACCCCTGCCAGGGGTTTACCAACAGAACCTTCATCTCCCTGGGACAGAGCACCTGGCAATAGGAGAGGCTATGATCTCAGGTTCAATGGACTTAATCTTTCCTGCCTGCTGGCTCTGAAGGGTGAAGGCAATCTGGGTGAGCGAGATTCCCCCAGTGCATTGCACCTGCTTTGCTAAGAGGCAGCCAGACTGCTTCCTGAAGTGGGTCCCTGATCCCGTGCCTCCTGACTGGGTCAGACCTCCCGAGAAAGGTTGCCAGACACCTCATACAGGACAGTTCCTGCTGGCATGAGGTTGGTACCCCTCTGGGATAAAGCTTCCATAAAGGGGGACAGGCAGCAATGTTTGCTCTTCTGCAGCCTACAATGGCGATACCCAGGCAAGCAGGGTCTGAAGTGGACCCCCAGCAAACAGCAACAGACCTACAGAAGAGGGGACTGACAGTTAGAAGAAAATCAAATAAACAGAAAGCAACAACAACAAAATCAACAAAAAAGACCACAAAAACTGCATCCAAAAGTCAACAGCCTTAAAGACAAAAGGTAGATAAAGACACAAAGATGAGGAAAAAACACTGAAAATTCCAAAAACCAGAATGCCTCTTTTCCTCCAAATGATGGCAACACCACTCCAACAAGGGCACGGAACTGGGCTGATGCTGAGATGGATGAAGTGATAGAAGTAGGCTTCAGAAAGTAGGTAATAACAAACTTTGCTGAGCCAAAGGATTGTGTTCTAACCCAATGCAAAAAATCTAAGAACCATGATAAAAGATTATAGCAGCTGTTAATCAGAATAGCCAGTTTAGAGAGGAACATAAACGACCTGATGAAGCTGGAAAACACAACACAAGATCTTCACAATGCAACTGCAAGTATCAATAGCTGAATCAACCAGATGGAAGAAAGACTATCAGAACTGGAAGACTCTCTTGCTGAAATAAGGCAGGCTGATAAGTACACAGACTAAAAACACTATGAAGCAATTTCATTAATAAGTCTTCAAAATTAACCAGCTGGCCTCATGATGATAGGATCAAATTCACATATAACAATATTAATCCTAAATGTAAATGGGCCAAATGCCCCAATTAAAAAACACAGAATGGCAAGCTGGATAAAAAGACAAGACCCATCAGTGTGCTGTATTCAAGAGACATATCTCACTTGCGATGACACATACATAGCTCAAAATAAAGAAACAGAAGAAAATTTATCAAGCAAATGAAAAGCAGAAAGAAACTGGGCTGCAATCCTACTTTCTGACAAAATAGACTTTAAACCAAAAAAAAGTCAAAAAAGACAAAGACGGCATTACATAATGGTAAAGGATTCAATTCAGCAAGGAGATCTAACTACTTTAAATTTGCAGGCACCCAATACAGGAACACTCAGATTCATAAAAAAAAAGTTCTTAAAGACCTACAAAGAGAGATAGATCACCACCCAATAATAGTGAGTGACTTTAATACTCCAATGTCAGTATTAGACAGATCATCAGGACAGAAAGTTAACAAAGATATTCAGGATTTGAACTCAGCTCTGGACCAAGTGGACCTGAAAGATATCTGCAGAACTCTCCACCTAAATCAACAGAATATACATTTTGCTTGGTGCCACATTGCTCCTACTCTCAAATTGATCATATAATTAGGAGTAAAACTCCTCAGCAAATAGAAAAAAAAAAAAAAAACTGAAATCATAACAAATAGTCTCTCAGACTACAGCACAATCAAATTAGAGCTCAAGATTTAGAAACCCACTCAAAACCACACAAATACATGAAAATTGAAAAACCTGCTCCTGAATGACTTCTGGGTAAATAAAATTAAGGCAGAAATAACTCAAAAAACTTCTTTGAAACTAATGAGAACAAAGAGGAAACATACCAGAATCTTTGGGACACAGCTAAAGCAGTGTTAAGAGGCAGATTTATAGCACTAAATGCCCACATCAAAAAGCTAGAAAAATCTCAAATTGACACCCTAATATCACAAATAAAAGAACTGGAGAACCAAGAGCAAACAAACTGCAGATCTGGCAGAAGACAAGAAATAACGAAGCTCAGAGTGGAGCTTTAAGAGATAGAGACACTAAAAACCCTTCAAAAAATTAACAAATTCAGGAGTTGTTTTTTTTTGTAAAAAAATAAAATAAAATAGACTACTAGCTAGACTAATAAAGAAGAAAATAGAGAAGATTCAAATAAACACAATCAGAAATGATAAGGGGGATACTACCACTGATCTCACAGAAATACAAACAACCGTCAGAGAATCCTATATACACCTCCATGAAAATAAACTGGAAAATCTAGAAGAAATGGCTAAATTCCTGGGCATGTATGCCCTCCCAAGACTGAACCAGGAAGAAGTTGAATCCTTGAATAGACCAATAATAAATTCTGAAGTTGAGGCAGTAATAAATGATCTACCAACCGAAAAAAAAAAAAAAAAAAAAAAAAGCCCAAGACCAGATGGATTTATAGCTGAATTCTACCACCAGCTATGAATTCTATACCAGGTATGAAGAGGAGCTGGTACCACTTCTGATGCTAGTTCAAACAACTGAAAAGAAGGGATTCCTTCCTAACTCATTTTATGAAACCAGTATCATCTGATACCAAAACCTGGCAGAGATACAACAACAACAAAAAGAAAACTTCAGACTAGTACCCCGATGAACATTAATGTGAAAATCATCAGTACAACACTGGCAAACTGAATCCAGCAGCATATCACAAAGCTTGTCCACCACGATCAAGTTGGCTTCATCCTTGGGATGCAAGGCTGGTTCAACATACACAGATCAATAAGCATAATTCATCACATAAATAGAAATAAAGACAAAAAATACATGATTATCTCAAAAGATGTGGAAAACGTCTTTGATAAAATTCAACATCCCTTCATGTTAAAAAGTCCCAATATACTAGGAATTGAAGGAACATATTTCAAAATAATAAGAGCCATTTATGACAAACACACAGCCAATATCATACTGAATGGGCAAAAGCTGGAAGCATTCCCTTTGAAATCTAGCACAAGGCAAGGAGGCTCTCTCTCACCACTCTTATTCAACATAGTATTGGAAGTTCTGGCCAGGGCAAACAGACAAGAGAAATAAATAAAGGGTATTCAAACAGAAAGACAGGAAGTAGAACTGACTTTGTAGATGACATGATCCTGTATCTAAAAAACCCCACTGATTTGGCCCAAAAGATTCCTAAGCTAATAACCATCTTCAGAAAAGTCTCAGGATACAAAATCAATGTGCAGAAATCACAAGCATTCCGATATACCAACAACACACAAGGCAAGTGCCAAATCAAGAATGAACTCACCGTCGGGCACAGTGATTCATGCCTGTAATCCCAGCACTTTGGAAGGCCAAGCTGGGCAGATCACCTGAGGTTAGGAGTTTGAGACCAGTCTGGCCAACATGGCAAAACCCCGTCTCTACTAAAAATATAAAAAATTAGCCAGGCATGGTGGTGCGTGTTTGTAATTGCAGCTACTCAGAAGGCTGAGACAGGAGAATTGCTTGAACCTGGGAGGCAGAGGTTGCAGCCAGCCGAGATCACACCACTGCACTCCAGCCTGGGCAACAAGAGTAAAACTTTGTCTAAAAAAAAAAAAAAAACTAAACTCGTATTCACAATTCTCACAAAGAGAATAAAATACCTAGAAATACAGCTAACAAGAGAAGTGAAGAATGTCTTCACAAAGAACTACAAACCACTACTCAAGGAAATCAAAGAAGATAAAAGCAGATGGAAAAATATTCCATGTTCATAGATAGGAAGAACCAATATGAAAATATCCATACTGCCCAAAGCAAATTATAGATTCAGTACTATCACCATTAAATTACATATAACATTCTTCACAGAATTAAAAAAACTATATTAAAATTCATATGGAAGCAAAAAAGAGCTCATATAGCCAGGACAATCCTAAGCAAAAGAACAAACATAGAGGAATTATGCTACCTGACTTCAAACTGTATTGCAAAGCTACAGTAACCAAAAAAGCATAGTACTGGTACAAAAACAGCAGACAGACCAAGGGAATAGACTAGAAAACTAATAAAGAAAACTTAACATCTATAACCATCTGATCTTCCACAAACCTGGCAAAAACAAGCAATGGGGAGAGGATTCCCTAGTTAACAAATGGTGCTGGTAGAACTGGCTAGCCATATGCAGAAAATTGAAACTGGACCTCTTCCTTATACCTTATACAAAAATGAACTCAAGATGGATTAAATACTTAAATGTAAAACCCCAAATTATAAAAACCCAAGAAGAAGATTTAGGCAATACCATTCAGGACATAGGCATGGACAAAGACTGTATGATGAAATCGCCAAAAGCAATGGCAACAAAAGGAAAAATTTACAAATGGGATCTAATTAAACTAAAGAGGTTCTGCTCGGTAAAACCATCATCAAAGCAAACAGGCAGCCTACAGAATGGGAGAAAATTTTTAATCTATCCATCTGACAAAGGGCTAATACCTAGAATCTACAAAGAACTTAAACAAATTTACAAGAAAAAAACAACCCCATTAAAAGTGGGCAAAGGACATGAACAGACACGTCTAAAAGAAGACATTTATGCGGCCATGAAGAAAAGCTCAATATTACTGATCATTAGAGAAATGCAAATCAAAACCATAACGAGCTATCATCTCATACCAGGCATTATGGTGATTATTAATAAAGTTAAGAAACAACAGATGCTGGCAAGGTTGCAGAATAATAGGAACAATTTTACATTGTGGGAATGTAAATTAGTCCAACCATTGTGGAAGACAATGTGGAAATTCCTCAAATATTTAGAACTGGAAATACCATTTGACCCAGCAATCTCATTACTGGGTATATACCCAGGGGAATATAAATAATCCTATTACAAAGATACATACACACGTATGTTCATTGCAGCACTAATAGACTGGATAAAGAAAATGTGGCACATATGCACTATAGACTACTATGTAGCCATACAAAGAAATGAGATTATGTCCTTTTCAGGGACATAGATGAAGCTGGAAGTCATTGTATTCAGCAGACTAATGTGGGAACAGAATACAAAACACTGCATGTTCATACCTATAAGTGAACCTGAACAATGAGAACACACAGACACAGGGAGGGAACAACACACACTGGGGCCTGTTGCAGGAGGCCAGGGGTCAGAGAGCATTAGGAAAAATAGCTAATGCATGCTGGGCTTAATACCTACATGATGGGCTGATAGGTGCAGCAAACCACCATGGCATGCATTTACTCATGCAACAAACCTACATATCTTGCACATGCACCCAGAACTTAAAATAATAATAAAAAAGAAACTGTCTCACAGATCTTGGATGTTTGTTTTGTGGTTTTTTATTATTTGGTATTATTATTCTTTTCTTCTTTTTATGTTTCAGTTTTAGAAGTATCCATTGACCTATTTTTAATCTCATGACTCTTCCTTGGTCATGTCCAGTTGCCCGATGACCACTTTGAAGGCTTTCTTCATTGCTCTAACAAGATTTTTTATTTCTGTCATTTCCTTTTGATTTTTTCTTAGAGTTCTGTTTCTCTGCATACATTATTTGTCTGTTCCTTACACATTACCATGTTAATCATGGCTATATTAGATTATTTGATAATTCCAACGTTTGTGTCATGTCTGATTGTAGTCCTGATATTCACCTCTGCCTCCTGCGTTTTCCTTGCCTTTAAACATGTCTTATATAATTTTTGTTGTTGAAATCAAGACATGATGTATTAGGTAATAAGATGTGAGTTAATTTCAAGATACTGTGTTTAACTATTTTTAAAAATCTATCCTATTTGGAACTTTAACATAATATGTCATCTTATATTCAAAATTTTTTTGAAAATTTCTTAGAAATGTTTATTTCTATATCTGTTTTCTGTCTCTATCTTGGAAACTTATAAAATGGCTTTTCACTATATCTACTTGTTTCTTAAACATTATCATTTATTTAATATTTCTCATAACTTTATTGGTTGTTGCCTCCTTCCATTAACATTTTATGTTTGTTGGCTATTCTATTTATCCAATCTCTTGAATTCTTTAATTTTCATGTAGTTTAATCACATTATTCCCATTTTGTTCAGGAGAACATCTATTATCTTTCATCTCTTTGAGTTGAAAGACAGCCCTTAGTTTTATCCTTCTTGGTTACTCTAGAAAGCAAGAGGAGTTGTCCGGGCACGGTGGCTCACACGCCTGTAATCCCAGCTACTGGGGAGGCTGAGGCTGGAGAATCACTTGAACCTGGGAGGAAGAGGTTGCAGTGAGCCCAAATAGCACCACTGCACTCCAGCCTGGGCTACAGAGTGAGACTCCATCTCAAATAAAAAAGAAAAAAAGAGGAGTTGAAGAACTCCAAGGCAGAGTATTTCCATATCAGAGTCCCAGTGAGGTGAATTGCCTCTTTGAAACTGCCAGCCAGATTCACTTGGCCATTATTATTTATCCTCTGAATAATTACAGAGAACTCAGTGGAAGCCATATATTCTTCCATATATGGACAACTCTGTAAAGTACTCCTCTAAAGCATTCTCAATTACGGATCAAACCTTTTCCACACTGGCTGTAATTTCCTCCCGATAGGGATAAAAGTCTCCTCTCTTTCAGTAGTTCCTTATCTCAATTTAGTATCATCTTTTCAGACTCATATATTTCTATCTTACTTCTGTTCATAGTCATGTTTGTGTAGCCTGACCTAATTTTTCATCTTTCTGGGTAACCAGATAATTTAACCACTGATTCCTTATAAATCTACTTGCATAATTTTTATACTCAAATTGAAAGCAATTCACAAAGCAGATGATAAAATCTTATAATAATATTTAAAATATTCAAATGCACACATGAGTCCTACAACTTGAAGGGAAAAACATTTAGTATACAATATATTTTTAACAGATAGAAAAATCTCAGCTATAAGATTAAAAACATATTCATATATCCTAAGTAAAACACCAAACATCAAACAGAAATTTTAAACAATCAAATTTGGAATGCTTCTATTGCTTAACACATTGCTATTTAAATTTTTTGAAAAACTATTCCTAGCTATTATATTATCATCACAATCAATTTTAAATGAAACAAAAAATAGTAGCATAGTTGAAAGAAAATTAGATGTGTTTTAAAGCAGTGATGTTCTTTTTATGATTTTATTTCAGGTAATTTTCTCTTCTCAGATTGTGACTGAATTGAAGCAGAATATGTCAGTTTCACACAAATTTTGTCAGTGAGCCACAGTAAAACATGAGTGTGATGCAAAACAGATGGTAATATAATGGCTTGTTTAATTATTTTCATTGAGTACAACTTTTCAAAATGTAAAATAGTCACAGAGAAGAATAAAAATAAAACAAAACCATTTCAGAAAGAAAATTGATATTATTAGATAAGTCAATTTAGTTTTTAAATATGGGCAAAATTATTAATTATTAGTTGCTTCAATCTGAGGAAAATAAGTAATCAAAAAGAGTAATGTAAAATCCACTTTAGTGCAGATATTACCTTCCATCCAAAGTTGGGGAAAATACAGTTAGAAAATCATTTAAAACACAAAGTTAAATAAATAATTCTCAAATAATTTGAATATGTAATTTTTAACAAATCTCTATAGCAGTTTATTTTGACAGACACATTAAAAACTGAATTTGTGACACAAACATTTAATTGGTATAGCTTCTGGTGAATATAGAATACAGAAATCCAAAATTATTTTAAATTGATTATTGTTGCCAGTTTCTGTAATATACAATAAAAAAACAAAAATTTTGCCCTTTAAATACATACAAATATTTTCCAATATTATTTAAATAATTATGTTGATATAGCTATATTTTTTGACATTCTCATATATTCTATATTTTTAATTTTTTAATGTTTTAATTGCAAATTGACAAATCATAGTTTTATATACAAATAGATGGTACAACGTGATGTTATGATTTATGAATATAAATTGGAATAAGTAAATCTAGCTAATTGACATATCCATCAGTTGCAATTATTTATATTCATGATTTTCCATCCATGTGTTATGTTTTTAAAAAATATATACTATTTCAGAGAATGAAAACATAAGAGGGCACCATATTTTGGTCTCTTGCGTTAACAGTAAAGGCATTAAAGAAGGGCAGAAAATTGCATATGTGAATAAGGATGCAGTTTAACCTAAGTATGATAGGCATATTACTAAGCACTTTTCATATGCAAACTAATTTAATCTTCCTTACCACACTCACAAATAGATCTTATTTTCTTCTTAAAGAGATAGCACTAAGACTCAGATGGATTGAATACTTCACTTTAGGCAAATGGCAGAAAAATATGATAATCAGAATTTATGATAAATGATTCAGTCAACAGGTTTTTACAAGAAGACATTCTAGAGAAACTAGAGTGAGCCTGTTGAAGCTGGGGAAATATCCAAATAGAAAAAAAAGTGCATGATTTAGAGATTATTTTGTGAAGTCAAATTTGTGTAAATTTTTTTTTTTTTTTTTTGAGACGGAGTCTCACTCTGTCGCCCAGGCTGGAGTGCAGTGGCACGATCTCAGCTCACTGTAAGCTCCGCCTCCTGGGTTCTCGCCATTCGCCTGCCTCAGCCTCCCGAGTAGCTGGGACTACAGGCACCCGCCACCACGCCTGGCTAATTTTTTTGTAATTTTAGTAGAGACGGGGGTTTCACCGTGTTAGACAGGATGGTCTCGATCTCCTGACCTTGTGATCCACCTGCCTCAGCCTCCCAAAGTGCTGGGATTACAGGCGTGAGCCACTGCACCCTGCCTCTGTAAATTTTTTATAAAATGCCTGCTTCTCTGAATCCAGACTTTGAATATACATGAAAATTATAAATCTTTATTATTGACTCCTTACAAATCTCCTCTTTAAAAATAAATACTAAAGGATTTCTTATTCTTCATCTTTTTCTGCTGGAAAACATATAAAATTTAAATATTGAACAAATACATGTTAAAAAAATAAAATGGTAATTCAAATATCGTCCAAAGTAAGTGCTTCAGCACTTCGTTATCCACGTAGGGGAGTACATGTAGGATGTTAATTTCCCACCTCATAAATAATCAAAATAAGAGTGCATTAATCGTGATCCCAGATCCCCTTGAATTTAAAAAAATTCTATAATATTTCCATAAGATAAATCTACTTGAGAGCAATAGGCTAAACTATCAGAAGCTCTTTTTAGTAGGATGACAGTAATAAATCTGCAACTCAAAATCTTGACTTTTGAATTTTAGTTGATTTGTCATGTTAGTCACAGATGCTGACTGAGGAACCAATCTGGAAAGTAAACTTCATGAACCTAGAAGTTTCATTCTTTTGATAAGGGATTATAAGGAATAAAAGGTACAAAATTATCATAGTGAAGCATGCAAAAATATATTGTCTATTTAGTGTAACATAATGCGTAGTCAATACATTTTTATTTTTATATTTTTATTACTGTAACATAGATGGTATACTATACAAACAATCTCACAAAGCTGAAGCTTGGGTTACTATGATGTGGGTAAACCATTTAGTTTCTCTAAATCAAACTGAATATTAACAGTGAGGCCAACCTAGAACTCAATGCACTGAACAGCTGTATAATGAAGCAGTAAGTAAACCAAAAGGCAGAGAGTACTAGGTTTAGGAGAACTGATTGATTTTTGCCACTTATAATCAGAGTATACTCAGTCTAGTTATATAATTTTTCTCAAATTTAATATGAATGAAAATAATTTTTCAAAGTTTTGTTGAAAGTATTACATATCATGTGCTTGCTAAAAGCTATGGCACACAGTGTGTAGTCAATAAAAAGTAACTACAGTCATGCACTGTGTAATGATGCTTTGGTCAATAATGGGCCACATATATGAATGGGAACACGTAGCTTAAAAGGCAAGAGAAAAGGAAATCGCAGGAAAAGAAAAAGAAGAACTCCCAAGAAAATTCACAGTGAAGAGTTTAGCAGAAGCTTTTGCAGACCTCAACAAGCACCTTAAAAATTGAATATATGGTCCCAACACTGAAAAATATTCATTACTAGAGGGGAGCATTCAGGGCACATTATCTGTTTACGAGCAAATCTATGATGAAAAATAGAATTAAACCAAGGAAAACAGTAGGAACATATTTCTGAAGAGTACACCTTTTATCTTTTAACTTTCATTTTTGGTCTGGGGTACATGAGAAGGTTTGTAAACTTGTGTCTCGGGCGTTTGTTGTACATATTATTACACCACTCAGGTATTAAGCCCAGTACTCAATATTTAGCTTTTCTGCTCCTTTCCCTCTTCCCATCCTCCACTCTCAAGTAGACCCCATTGTTTGTTGTTCTCATCTTTGTGTTCATGAGTTCTCAACATTTAGCTCCAACTTATAAGTAAAAACATGTGCTATTTGTTTTTCTGTTCCTGTATTAGTTTGCTAAGCATAACAGCCCCTAGCTCCATCCATGTTTCCACAAAATACATGACCTTGTTTTTTGCATGACTGCATAGTGCTCCATGTTGTACATGTAACACATTTTCTTTATCCAGTCTGTCACTGATTGGCATTTAGGTTGATGCCATGTCTTTTCTATTGTGAATAGTGTAGCAATGAACATTCACATGGATCATTCTACCATAAAGGCTACACCTTCTTACGAAGAGTTTTAGGTAGGTCTTTCAGGAGGTTTTTCAAAAGGAAGCATTGCTATGAGCAGAGATGACTGCTCCATGCATGTTACTGCCTCTGAAGACCTTCCTGTGGAACAAGATGTGGAGGTGGAAGACAGTGATATCGATGATTTTGACCCCGTGTATGTCTAGGCTGATATGTGTGCCTGTGTCCTAGTTTTTAACAAAATACTTTAAAAATTTAAAAAAAAGAAAAAATATAAGTATATAAATATGAAAATATAATTGTAAAACTTTGCATTTTAATCTAAGTTTTATTACAAGAGCCAATTTTTTAACCATTTAAAAATTTATAAAGTATAAAAGCTACAGTGGACTAAAGTTAATTTATTATTGAAATAAAATTTTAAAATAAATTTAGAGTGTCCTAAGTGTACAGTGTTTATAAAATATACAGGAGTGTACAGGAATGTCCTTGGCCTTCACATTTACTCACTGACTCATCCAGAGCAACCTACCACAAATGCAGCCCTGCAAGACCCATGTGTGGTAAGTGTCCTATACAGATGTACCATGTATTATGTTTTATGCTAATTTTGAGACAATGTCTCGCTCTGTTTCCCAGGCTGACGTGGCATGATCATAGCTCACTATAACCTTGAACTCCTGTGCTCAAACAGTCTTCCCACCGCAGCCTCCCAAGTAGCTGAGATTATAGGTGCATGCCATTATGTCCAGCTACTTACTTTGTAGAGACAAAATCTTGCTATGTTGCCCAGGCTGGTCTTGAACTCCAGGCCTCAAGCAATCCTGTTACCTTGGTTTCCCAAAGTGCTGGGTTTCCTGGCATGAGTTACTGCACTGGGCTTTCTACTCTATTTTTACTGTACCTTTTCTATGTTGAGATATGTTTAGATAGACAATAATTACCCTTAGTCCATTTTCACGCTGATGATAAAGACATACCCGAGACTGGGTAATTTACAATGAAAAAGAGGTTTAATGGACTTACAGTTCCACTTGGCTGGGGAGGTCTTACAATTATGGAGGAAGAGCATGGCACATCTTACATGGCAGCAGGCAAAAGAGAATAAGGGCCAAGCGAAAGAGGAAACCCCTCATAAAATCATCAGATCTCATGAGACTTATTCACTACAATAACAGTATGGGGAAAACTGCCCCCATGATTCAATTATCTCCCACTGGGTCCATCCTACAACACATGGGAATTATGGAAGCTGCAATTCAAGGTAAGATTTCAGTGTGGACACAGTCAAACCATATAAAGGCTATACCACATTACCTATGTATGTATTAGTCTATACCATCTAAATTTGTGTAAGTCCACTCTATAATGTTAGCACAACAACGAAATCACATAATGACACATTTCTCAGAACACATCCCCATGGTTAAGTGACATATAACTGTATCATAATTATACACTCAGGTTAAAAATGCATGTGAACATGTAATTCTGTTAGGAATATAACTAGGAGTGCGATTACTGTGCTACCAAATATAGGTCATTTCAGATAGTAAATGAATAAACATTTTTAAAAAATATTTGGAGAAAATGGTTTTTTCCCAAGATATTGTACCAATTTATAGTCCAATTTGCAGGGTATGGGAGTGCCTGTTGTGATAATCCTTGCCAATACTTAGTATCAAAGTATTTATTTTACCTTTTCTGTAGAAAAATAAAAGAAAGAAAATTAATATCACCATTAAAAGATATGCAGAGATACCTTTTTGACATTTTAAAATTCATATTTCCAAATTTACTAATAAATTTGGATATTATTTTACACGCTAATTGGTTAAGTTATACTTGATCATAAATCAAGTGATCATATAGGCATTGATCTATCTATATTTGCCCCATAGCACACTATCTTTATTACTGAAAGTGGATAAAAGGGCTTCATATGCAATAGAACAAGTCCTTCCATCTTTATGTTTTAAAGAAGTGTCATGCCAGGCCGGGTGCAGTGGCTCATGCCTGTAATCCCAGCTCTTTGGGAGGCCGAGTCAGGTGCATCACCTGAGATCAGAAGTTTGAGACCAGCCTGGCCAACATGGTAAAACCCGGTCTCTACTAAAAATACAAAAATTAGCCAGACGTGGTGGCAATGCCTGTAATCCCAACTACTTGGGAGACTGAGGCAGGAGAATTGCTTGAACACGGAAGGCGGAGATTGCGGTGAGCCGAGATCACACTATTGCACTCCTACCTGGGCAACAGAGCGAGACTCCATCTCAAAAAAAAAAAGTGTCATGCCTACAGTTGGCCTTTGCATTTCTTTATATAAACCAGAATCAGCTCGTCAATTTCTACAAGAGAAACAATATATACAGTTATTAAAAATGAAAATAAGTATTGGGATTGTCAATGAAATTGCATTGAAACAAACCATAAATACATTTACAGCAAATTGTCATTTTTACAATAACTTTTCCAAATTTTTTTTTTTTTTTTTTTTGAGACGGAGCGTTGCTCTGTCGCCCAGGCTGGAGTGCAGGGGCCGGATCTCAGCTCACTGCAAGCTCCGCCTCCCGGGTTTACGCCATTCTCCTGCCTCAGCCTCCCGAGTAGCTGGGACTACAGGCGCCCACCACCTTGCCCGGCTAGTTTTTTGTATTTTTTAGTAGAGACGGGGTTTCACCGTGTTAGCCAGGATGATCTCGATCTCCTGACCTCGTGATCCGCCCGTCTCGGCCTCCCAAAGTGCTGGGATTACAGGCTTGAGCCACCGCGCCCGGCCTCCAAAAAATGTTTATGCTATATATATTTATTTAGATCTTTCTAAGATTTTCTCACTTTGTTGTTTCATTGCTTTCCACACAGAGATATTAAGACAGTTTTTCTTTGAATTATTCTTAAGTATTTGATTTGTTATGTTATATGAAATCGTTTTACCTATTATTTTCTAATGGTTTCATCTCTAGTTATCTTCCTAGCTGTGTAATATATTTTGTCTATATATCTACATAGAAAAGCAGATTTACATATTAATTTTTAAAATTCATATGAGATATTTTAAAAATGTATATACAATCATATAATTTTGCAAAAGGTGATATTTGTTTTTCTTTTTTTATTTCCCATTGAATTATTATTACATTTTTCCTAATGCCATTGATAGGCTCTATGAGACAATGTTACATTGAATTGTTAATAGTGGGGCTATTATTGGTTTTTAAAACCTCATTTAAAAATGAACCCTTCCAGCATTTCACTATTAAATTTTATGTTTTTTTATAGGTTTTTGTAGACACTCTTTACTCACCTATGACTTTTCTTCTAATTTCCAGTTTTCAAAACGCTTTTACCTTTAGATGGTATTTTAATTCTATCTATTTTATCATTTTGTCAATTTTTCTGCATCTGTTGTGATCGTATTTTATTTCTATTTAAATCTAATAATGTGTTAAACAAACAGTTTCCTAGAATAAAATCAGTTTGATTTGTATTTTCATCATTATATATGGCAGATTTGATATGTTACTCTTTTGTGTGTATAAAATTTAATGTTTAAGTTTGGAATTAAGTTTATCCTGACATGGGAAAAAAGATGTAATATACACTTTCATTTTATATTCTATAAAAAGTGTATCTTTGGCTGGGTGCAGTGGCTCACGCCTGTAATTCCAGCACTTTGGAAAGCCGAGGTGGGTCGTTCACCTGAGGTCCAGAGTTCGACACTATTCTGTCCAACATGTTGAAATCCCATCTCTACTAAAAATACAAAAATTAGCCAGGCATGGTGGTGCGTGCTTGTAATCCCAGATACTCAGGAGGCTGAGGGAGGAGAATCGCTTGAACCTGGAAAGCAGAGGATGCAGTGAGCAGATATCATGCCATTGCATTCCAGTCTGGGCAACAACAACAACAACAACAACAAAAAGTATCTCTAAGAGTAGAAATATTTAGATTTTGAATAGTAAGCAAACTCTTCTGGTTCAGTCATGGGTCTGGAGATTTATTTCTGAAAAATATTTAATTTAAATTTACTAATTGTAGTATGACTATTCAGAAATTATCAACTAGGTAAACTAGATAAACTTTTTCTAGGTATTTATACAGTTCATCTAATTCAAATACTGGCATAATATTGTCCTTAGTTCCATCACATTATCTCCCATAGTTTCAGCCTACATTTATTTCTTGAATTTTTACTTTGATCTAACTGAAACTATTTTACTGAAAGGAGGTAGTAAATTTATTTTTTACAGGAGACTATATCTAATTTTGTCAACTTTATGCATTGAATAATTTACCTTTTCTATAATAATATGAAGCAACACATTTATCTTAAATGTGTATTTGTATTTACTTACAATGTTCTATTACATATGGTTATATGTGCACATATTACTATACTGTTTTAATTCATCTAGATTTGTAAAAAATCTTAATACTGAATATGAATCATTTTTCCTCATTCAACTCACGTTCAAAATTTTAACTTGGTACCTTTTAATATTTGTATATAAGTGTACCTATGTTCTAATATATGTATATAAATATATTCTATACTTAAAACATTTTCATTTGTATATTCTGATTGTATATATTATATAAACATGTATATAACTAAACAACATACATATACTTTTATATGTTATAAATGATAATATTCTACACTTATAAACAAAATTTCCTATTGTGATTTTATTGGAATTACATTAACCTTTTATAGCAGTCTAAGGTAAATTAGATCTTGCCATTTCAAATCAATCCTTAGTTTGTATAATGGCTTAATTTCCTTCTTTTAACTTTTTTCCAGAACACGGCCAGCTTAACTTTTCAGTTTTTTCTTCTGTTTCATAATATCTTTCTTAAGATTAGCCATATCTGCTTTGACCTCTTGCTTTATGGAGTTAAATAACTGTATTTGTCATGGTTTTAATGTGTTCTGAGGAATTTTCTATTGTTTTATATTTACTAATTATTTTTTCCTATTTCTTTTTCCTGTTTTTTATAGTAACATGGTATGCAGCCTATCTTTATTGTTTTCTGTTTATTAATTTTATTTGAGAGAGGATTTCTACCCCATACTGATAATTTGCAAAATGTTGTTCTGGGGAGTAGAAGAAAGATGTTCTGGTATAACAGTAATTCTCTCTCTGGCTCTTAGTAAAACTTTTCATGACATAGGGTCATATTTTCTTTTCTATATTGGAGTACATATATATATATATATATATATATATATATAAGTATGTGTTTTTATATATGCAGTTATTTAATAATAATATTTATGCCTTTCTATTTGTCAGGTATACATGGCTACAGGACAGTTCACAAATTGGTTTCTCCTTAACTCTGAAACAAAGACCAACCATTTTCTGCCATTATAGCAACAAGTGATATCAAATTAATTATTTTATTGAATCCTGTCATTGCCATTATTCTTCATTAACAGCTTGGGTTCAGAAAATAACCCATAGCTATCTCACTTCCATAGCTCCAAGCAAGGAGTCTTTTGATTTATCACTCCACAGTACAACTCCTCTTTTGAAATTCTGCCTTTTATCTTTTTCTAATATTTGCAGTTTCAGGCATTATCTAGGGGTGCTTTCCTAAACTTTTGTTTACCCTCACATTGAGAAGAGCACACACACACATATATATATATATATACATATATAACATATATATGTTTTTATATATGTGCTCTTCTCATATATGAATATATATATATATATATATATATATATATATATATGTTTTCTGGTCTCTTCTGAAAGAAAAACTACATTTTGTTTTTCATTCTTCTTATAAGATTTTATGTGTGGTATTAAAAAGGACAAAGAAGCAGATGCATCTTTAATCTGCCATTTTAAACCCAAAAGTCCAAAGCACAATTTTGATAGTACTGAAAATTTAAGAGCCTTTTCACTTCCTCAATAATTTTTTTAAGAAAAGTTGTAATCATTACTCCTATGCAAATATAAAATGGGCACATATAAAATGTTTTATTTAATTCTTAAAAAGTGACTTCAAAGAGAATTCTTTAAATGAACACAAATAGGTAGTCATGAAAGGTGAAACAAATTTTCAATAGCTACAAAATATTCTCTATCCAATAATCAATTGCATTTAACTGGACTAAATTCACTTATATTTTTATTAGGAAGAATAATTTGCATTATTATCCATTTTCTATGATTACAATCTTGTAAAATGGTTCAAAGACAATGCACAGTGGAGAGAAAGCAGAACAGCACTAGGAAGAACAACCAAGAATCTCCTTTGTCTATTTTAGTTTTTTTCAATTTTTCCTAAAGCATCCGGGTGTAGAAATGAGTTAAGCTTTTTGACTGTCATCCTAGAATTTCAATTTTAACACTTTGGCTGCTCACAGCATGTAAATTTGTTATGTTCCTCTACCTCTACATGTTCAAAGTTGTTTCTGACACTCTGCCAAGACCCCAATCACTTGAGAGTTACGACTTACGACTCTCGCTCAAGAGATGGGTCCCAAATATGTCTCAAGAATTTTCACAAAATAGTTCCTCCTAAGAGAAAATCTGAATACTCTTTTAGTCTTCCCTTTTAGACAGAATACGTATTGAATATGTATTGTTTGTTGTTTTATGTCAATATCACTGTCTTTTGGGACACTGATTCTTCACTGTGCACAGTGAGGCCATTTCTAGGTACCAAGTGACAGAGGCTCTCTATGAGATTTAACTTGGAACATGTTACTGCTGGATTCACTCCACATAAAAAAATACCCTTAAATATATTAACCTCAATATATGGTAATTCATAAGGAATAGTTTTATTGTTTTATTGTATAAAGTACACAAATATTAAGTGAACAGCTGGACAAGTTTTTACATGTGTATACATTTGTGTAACTATAATCCAGGTCAAATGAGAAAAATTTACTGCATCTTATATGAAGTTCCCATATGGCCTTTTCCAGTCACCTGATCAAGCGGTATTAATTGAGAAGACACATCTGGGTATAAATCTAAAGGAATTAAATCAGAATATCAAAGATATATCTGTATTCCTATGTTCACTGCAGTATTATTCACAATAGCCAAGATATGGAAGCAACTTAAGCGTCCAATAATGGATGAATGGACAAAAAAAAAATGGAATACAAAACAATATGAATTACAGCAGGCCTGAGGCTGAGATCTTTGCAAGTACCTGCTTACAAGATTGGCCCTTAGGTAGTGTCTGGAATGTTAGTTTCTGAAATATTTCCTAACTGATGTATTGTTTCTTTATGTCTATAATATGATTTATGGTGAACAACTGCTTCTCTTCTTAGAGTCTGGACTATTGGAAGTTCATTAGAATATGTCCACAGGACTAGCTCCCAATAAAAAACCCTAAACTCTGTCTCAATTAGGATTCCCTAGGCAGAAGCCCTGCATATGTGCTGTATTTTTCCTGCTGTAAAGATGGTACCTTCTGTGTGATCCCTCATGGGAAGAATAGAGTACAGGAAACCTGCATATCTATTACTTGAGACGCTGATTGTGTCTTTTTCCCTAACTGAACAAACTGAGTATCCTGACCACGTTACTGTAAAAATTTGAAACATGGAAGAAACTGTATGCTGAGCTTGTGAGTCCTAGTAAATTGCTGAAGAGGTGGGTGGTTTGGGGACTCCTGAAACAGCTGTAATGTATTTTATTTCCACACATATCTTAAACTCAGTGCTGAGACATTATCATCATTAGCTTGATAAGTTGTTCTATTTCATTCTTCTTTTGCCCTTCTTTAATTTATGTATTTTTATGGCTGCATTTGGGATTATTTTTCTTCTGTCAGAAGAACTCATTTTAATAGTCTCAACATATATTTGCTATCTTAATTTTTGATCGTCATGAAAATTTTTTTCTGAAAATAATTTTACATTTATATTTAAAAAATATATTTGCTAGGTATAGAATTAAAGGCTAGCAGATTATTTTCCAACCCTATTAAAACTAATGATTGTTGTTCTTTAACAGCTTTTAATCTTTTCTTTTTTAATTTATCAGCGGTTTGACTATGTTGGGCCTATATGTGGTTTCCTTTAATTTTGTCCTGTTTGGGGTTCAAATAATTTATTAAATCTGTGGTTTGCTGTATTTCATTAGCATTTGAAATTCCTTACCTACTATTTTTATAAATATTTATTTTGTCTCATTGTTTCTCCGTTTTCTTTCTGAGACTGCAATTACACATACATGAGAACTTTTTCCCATGCCTCAATGTCACATCAGTTGTTAGGTGGACAGTGCTATATATGGACCCATCTGAGTTTCTTGTTTTCATCTCCCATGTTGTTCCTTCCCTGCCAAAATGTGACTCTTTAACTGTATTTTTTTTTAGTTCTTGTTGTTTTATTCTCATATAATTTCTTTTAAAACAAATCACTGTAGAGATTATTTCCCCTAATTTTGCTTTTCCTTAATAGATTATAATTAATTGTGCATAAATATAAACTTGGCTTTTGGAATGCCTATGAATAATTCTTTATAAACATTTCTAAATATTTTATATTTTCATCTTTATTCTTTTTTTATTAGGTTAGAAAGTATTAATTGCGTACAAAGAATACATGAGTGGCCGGGCGCGGTGGCTCAAGCCTGTAATCCCAGCACTTTGGGAGGCCGAGACGGGCGGATCACGAGGTCAGGAGATCGAGACCATCCTGGCTAACATGGTGAAACCCCGTCTCTACTAAAAAATACAAAAAAACCTAGCCGGGCGAGGTGGCGGGCGCCCGTAGTCCCAGCTACTCGGGAGGCTGAGGCAGGAGAATGGCGTAAACTCGGGAGGCGGAGCTTGCAGTGAGCTGAGATCCGGCCACCGCACTCCAGCCCGGGTGACAGAGCGAGACTCCCTCTCAAAAAAAAAAAAAAAAAAAAAAAAAAGAATACATGAGTAATTGTTATTTTCAACTCACTGGAAATGCTAAAAAATGTATTACATGTTCATTTCAATTGTGAGAGTTTTACAGAATCAAATGGATTTATATAACCACCTGAAATGCTGTCTTCTGAATTAGAAAATTAATGTTGCACATTAGTTAACTGAGATGAGTTGGCAATACTCTTCAGAAATACCCACATAATCAAAAAATTATTTGATATAATACACATTGGTTACTAAACATTAGTCTTTAAAGAGTTATATAGTTTCTGTTCTTTATCTGTACAGAAAGAATGAAGTGATTGTATAGAGAGCATTCTAGAAATATGAGTTTGATCACCTGATTGTTCCTAGTTCACAATATTCAGCACTCTCTAAATTTAATTTTAATTATTAGCATTTAAAATCTCAAAATAAAAATTAAAACTCATAATTATGATTTATTTCCTATATAACATATGTTAACATTTTATTTATCTTATGTTATTTAACATTTTTTGAGTTGAAAAATATTCAAGGCATTACACGTTTTCAATCATGTGAAACTTGTATCACAGAAATATATGATATACACTTCTTAAAATAAAACGCAAAAAATTTCCTCACAAATTAATCAAAAATAAATTATAAAACACATAATCTACTTTGTAAATATGGTAAGAAGCTAATTATTGATTTACCAAAATCTCTATCCCAAACCGAGTTGAATCTAAAGAAACAAAAGTTGAAAAATCATCAAATTTAAAAACAAGAAGGAGACTCAAACCTACTCAGACTGGATGTGACTTGAACCTTATTATAAAATAAACAACAATGTTAACACCCCATGTAAGCTATTGCTCTGTGGAGACAACTTCCTTACTTCACTTGAACTCATATCTCATTCCAGGGGTTAAGTTTCTTCACTTTGCTTTCTCTCTGACTCGTTGCAGCAGTGCACCCCCTATCATGTGGACACCATCCTCAGCCAGGTCCACCTGTGACACTTGCAATGGCCTATCCCTCACCCCTATCTTTTGGTGTGTGTATTACTTGCCCTGTTTAACCTCACTGTCCTAAGCTGGCTCATCCTGCCCTGAAAAAGACTTTTACTTTTTTAAAATTCAATTTAATTTTTAGATTCAAGAGGTACATAGGCATGCATGTTACATGGGTATACTGTATACTGGTGGGGACATGGCTTTTAGTGCCATTACCCAGATACTGAACATTGTACCTGATAGGTACTTTTTCAACACTTACCTGCCTCATTCCCTCTCCACTTTTGGAGTCCTCAGTGTCTATTATTTTCATCTTTATGTGCATGTATACCCATTGTGTAGCTCCCACTTATAAGTGACTGCACATGGTATTTGAGTATTTGATTTTCTGTTTCTGAATTAGTTCACTTAAGATAATGCCCTGCAGTTTCATCCATGTTGCTACAAAGGACATGAGCTTATTCTTTTTTATGGCTTACTCCACTTAATCTTTGACTCCATATACCAAGCTGCCTTTTCAATTGGGCACAAACTTATTCACTCTGCTTGGGGTTTTCTGTCCTTTATCGGGCACTGTTACCACTTGTACATCTCTTTCTCAGCCTTCTCAGTTTTGCCACTGCAATGAGATATCACATCTCCCTCAAACTCAGCATAACTAGTAACCTTGTGTGGCCTCATCTAATGTCTTTAGACAAATTGTTCTTGAGTGGATGACATATCAATACTAATATCCTGATCTTGATGGTTGTGTCATAGATATGTAGAAAATTGTCTTCATTTATAGGAAATAAATACTGAAGGGTTTGAGGATGGTGGACACTATCTTTACAGTGAAACCAAGTGGTCCAAGGAAGTTAAGAGAAAATAGGTGAGGAATTTGCTGTAAGAGTCAATAAACAAAAAGACTATTATCATAATTAAAATGATAATTTTGCAGAAACAAAAAATACATATTTCTTAAATTTTCAGAGGCTTTTCTGCCTGCCATTTTAACTCAGTTTAACTTGAATATTTAGATCAGTAAATGTGCTGAAAGAAAAATCTAATTCTTTAGGCCTTACAAACCACTAAAATTTTATTTCTCCATCCCCATGTAACCAAGACAATTCCTGCTATTCTATCCTCCCCAACCCCAACAATCGAACTGGATAAAATTTGAGTTTCTAGGCTCTAGTAGTATGTATTCAAATTTAGACAATGACTTTCTTGCCATTTTTAACTGTAATTGAGGTAGATCAGGGACCCCTCTTATGAGCCTGCTGAGTTCCCCTACCCTACCCTGGCATGGAAACAAAGGAAAAAAAAATTGAGTGTCTTCAAAGGAAATTGCAGGCAGCAATTAGGGAAGTAAATTAATAACCTGCTAAAGAAGAAGATAATTTTAGCTTAAGTAATAGTCACCCAAGTAAATCAGTCATAAGATGCTCAGTCCTCTATAGAGACTAAAGATAACATCTTGACATATGGACTTGAGTAGTTTTTCAGAAACCAGATGGAAAATGGCAACTGCTGTCATATAGACCTCTGCCAGCCTGTAACCAGAAAATGGATAAAGAAGTTCCAGAAATTTCCCAGCCCTTAACTCACTTTGAAGATCCCCTCACCCTGTCTTGAACAACCCTTGCTTGTAAGCCATCATTAAGTTCGAGTCTTAAATATTAGCTGTTAATTCTTCTTGCTTGGAACTCTGCAATAAATGCCTTACTTTCTCTTGCTGTAAGTCCTGGTGTCAGTATTTGACTTTTCTGTGTGACAGGCAAGCAGACCCAGGTTCAGTTCAGTAATAAGCCCAGGGATAAACCAGCTGCAAAACTTCAGCTCATGCCTCCATGTTTCTCCCTTCTCTAGAATTTTTGCCTATCTGTTTCTCATAGCTTTAGTAGGTTTCTGATGTCTTTAAGCAAATGCATTTTATGAATAAGTTGTGGCTCCTTAAGCTGTTTTCAGTGGGAATCGTGTTTTCCTTTAGTTTCTTCACACAACCTAAACGTCAGTCTCATTTTCTAGAAGTTTTAATTTATTTTTATTTCACATAAACTTAGTTTCTTGGGTCTTCAACACAACATGGCTTTTGCATCGTGATATAAATCAACTGTCTCCAATATCCTGCCTTTCAGATTGATAAGAAATTTTATTAGTAAAATAATGACCAGATTCAATATTTTTATGATAAGAATATATATGTTCAGAATAATATAGAAATAAGTTTGTGTGCGCATAGACATCTTATTTACATTGCATTAAAAGCAGTGTTTTCTTGTTTGCTTTTCAAAATCTTTGTTGTTGTGCATAGATAATTTATCTCATTGTGTTCACCTCTTTCGTCAGATTTGGTAAAAAAATAAATAAATAAATAGATGCATACTGGGCACCCAGTCAGTTTTGAATTTCAGACTGGAAAAAGAATATTTTTTCAGTTCAAAATACAGTTTTTAAAATGTAATTGTCCCAATTACTGCATGGAACATACAAATATAAATATATACCTATATAGATATATTTTAAAAATGTATTTAACTGAAATTCAAATCCAACTAAGTGTCTTATATTTTATCCAGCAACCCATTTTCTCCTTAAGTCAAGAATCTATGCAGGTCAGGGAAACATAAGCAGAAAAAGCAGAAAACACTGATTGTTAATAAACTCAAATGACATTGATGAAAAGGACAATAGAAATGCCATTGTGCAGAGGATAGTGAGACAAAATATCAAGGGCCAATGATTTTTCAAGAAAACATTAGGAATGAAAGCTTAGTGTATATAATGAAACACATAAGCATTGCATTGATTTCTTCACTTTAGTGTTGCTTAAACATACTTTAGTAAGAACAGAAACAAGTTCCAAAGTATAATCTAATTTGACACTCATAGACAAATACATGAGAACATAAACTGAAATTAGGATGAATGGGCAGAAGTAAAAGCAATTTCTGTAAGGTTGGAGGATATTAATTACCTGAAGTACTGGCATGAAATACAGTTAAACATGTTGATGGGCATTTTAAGTGATTTGTTTTTCATTAACCATGCTAAGTTACAAGGTTGTGATTTCTTTTAGTCTGTTAAATACAGGCATTTTGTATCAAATAACTTTGTACTGAGGACAAATTTAGGTTAATCTATCATTATTAGCTTCTATTTATAATACCACATTTGCAGGAGGAGACTTTAAAACCAACATGCATATAATATTCTAATTTTGAGCTCTAATTTTAGGCTTTTTGGCAAGGATTTGTTTTCTACATTTTCAGTAATAGTCAAATTCTTAAACACTTTACCCCTTTCCTAGTTTTTTTTGTAATTCATTTATTTTAACTTCTTTTTGAAATTTACTTTTGAGCTTGAACATATAATTTTTGTATTTTTCAATTTGCTACTATCTCATTATACCTTGAAAAGCGTTTAGCATAAAATTATTCTATGAAGATTTGTTAAGTGAATGAATACTTTCAATCAGAGGGGAGATTAGAAAGCATTAAGAAAAAAATCAAAGGAATGAAAACAAAATTATGATGATCCATTTAAAATTATAAAAAATGAATCACAATTAGTTAAGCCTGAATACTGCTTTAAATTGTAAGAGTGGCCAAGGTTTAAACATGTCCTATTTACCCCATTAATAGGAGAGAGTTTCCTGCCCTTGGATTGTGGGGATGGCCAAACACACAACACTAGATACAAGAAAAATGAGATTGGCAGCGGTTTTTTGGTTACGTATACTCATAGCCTGTGAGAGAAGGGCGTCCGGTACCATATAAGCCCACACAGAGGTTGCACTTGGGATTACAGTGAACTGAAAGAGGCAGAGGGATGCAGGCTTTGTGTTATCAAAAAGGTGAAGTGCTCCCTGGTTCCCAAGGAAGAATACGATCGCCTTATTTAAATAACTCAGTGGGCTGTCAGGGAACCGAAACCCACTCCTCAGGAGTAAGCAGAACATCTGACAATTCTTTGATAGGAAGGGCTGTTTGGCTGGTGAACATTAACTGCAGAAGCAGTGTGGAAGATAATTTGCTATTAGGTCATTCTAGTCTCTCTCAATTTTACCAGATATCAAGGCAGTATATAGCATTGAACCATAACTTTAGGCCTCAAACCACAAGCCAACACAGTAAACATTTTATGTTTTTGCATATATTATGTGTTTTACCTTCAGAGGAGGGGAAGTTCAGGGGTAAGATGAAAGATAAGACTTAGTGTTCTCTTCTGGGATGTCTTCAACAATGGATTCTTCATGACCAGTAACCCACACTGGACTTGTCACAATTACCTGCTATTAACCTAGACCTGAGGGTGAGAAAGAAAAGAGGGAAGAAATACAGAAACTTTGCATGTAAAGATTTTTTTTTTTTTTTAGTCTATAACTTTTCTCATAAAGAAAAAAGAAATGTTATGTTAGGTTGGTGCAAAAGTAATTGCTAGTTTTGCCATTAAAAGTAAAATCATTTTGTCATTAAAAGTAATGGCAAAAGCCGCAATTATTTTTGCACCAATGTAATATTTTTATCTCTGATGAAAAAAATTAAATTGTCCTCAGAGACCTTTCAGTGTCCTCTTCAATAGCAATGCTAGAAAGAGATGAAGGAACATTTGAAATTTTACAGTTGAAAAATTGTCTCACCAACACATATTAAAAATCAAAACTTTTTTTATTTGTTAACTTTTGATGAAGACATTACGCATATATTACAAAGTTTTAGAAAATATATCACCTTATCTTTCCAAAACAACCACTTGAAAATAGCATTCTGCTGAAATATTGATCAGAATAACCGGCTCAAGAACATTTGCAAACTCTGTATTTGACAGGGAATTGATATCCAGAATTTAGAAGAAACTCAAGCAACTAACACCACCACCACCATCAAAAACATATCTACCATTAAAAGGTAGGCTAAGGGCTTGATTAGACATTTTTCAAAAGAAGACATATAAATGCCCATAACCATATGAAAAAAATGTTCAACATCACAAATCATTAGAGAAATGCATATTAAAACAACAAGGAGATATCATCTTGCACCAGTCAGAATAGCTATTACTAAAAAGACAAAACACATATGGGCAAAGATGCAGAAAAACAGAGAACACTTACAAACTTATAAAAAAGGAACTTATAAACAGGTGGTGAGAATGTACATGAATACAACCTTAATGGAAAACAGTATAGATAGTTCTCAAAGAACTAAAAATAGAACTACCATTTGATTCAGCATACCGAGTATCTATCCAACGGAAAAGAAATCATTATATCAAAAGGACACTGATACTGGTATATTTATCACAGCACTCACAATAGCAAAGATATGAAATCAGCCTAAGTATCCATCAATGGATGATTGAATAAAGAAAATGAGATACTGTTCAGCCATACAAGAGAATAAAATCATGTCTTTTGCAGCAACATAGATGGAACTGGAAACCATTATCTTAAATGAAACAGCTCAGACACAGAAAGCAAAATATTGCATGTTCTTACTTATGAGGGGGAGCTAAAGAATGTCTACACAGAAAAATAGAGTGTGGAATGATAGAAAATGGAAACTTGAAATGGAGGTGAAGTGGGAGGGAGGTGGATGATGAGAAATTACTTAATGGGTATAATGTATGTTATTCAGGTGATGGATGCTCTAAAAGTTCTGACTTTACCACTCCTCAATCTATGCATGTAGCAAAATTATACTTGAACCCCATAAATTTATACAAATAAAAATTTTAAAAAAGAATGGGAGGAAATGTGTTACTAAATGACAGGTACTAGATAATGAAATGAGTTAGAATAGTAACTATAATTACAATACAATGGAAAACATTTTATAAAACACGGCAGTATTTCTCGTTAGATGATTTGAGGAAGAAAAGAACACTGAATTTACTAAATTAAGCATTTACCTGGGATACAGTCAATATACATATGTAAAAGGAGATTTAAGTGTATATGTAATGTACACACTTAGAGATATATTCAGTTATTCATGATTACATAGTCATTTATATGTACACAAAATATGAACTTATAGAGATAATACATTCATGAAATAAATACTCCTCAATACTTAACATCATCTGATATAGGATTATAGGTCATTTAATTTTCATCATTAGTTTTCAGCTCTTTTGTAGTTCCTCCATAAGAAATATTTTAATTTTATAGGCAGAAAAATAACTTTATTTAAATTTTTGAAAAAATTTTGCAAATATTTTTTAAAGCAAATTTCTTTTTTTCTTCACGTGCTCCTTCAACTTTGGTTCCAGTCCCTCTGCATGAGTTCCTAAATCTTTCAGAGAGAGCTTATTTATTACATTTCTGATGGAAATGTTCTTGGTATAAGGTCAATTCTAGTCTCTTCACCATTCTCCGGCTCTTTGGATTGCTGTATCCCAAAGAAGACTCACCCCACACCTCCACCCCACAATCCCCATGTATATGTATACACATTTAAACATCTGTTTTCAAAGTTACAAGCCTCACTGTTGGTTACTTAATAGCAGCCAAGGGGACTTTAGGATAACAAAACACTAAGAACAGGGAATATTTGCAGCTGACACCAGATCACTGGAGAATACTGTTTTTGAAAGAGTTCCCTTTCTGCCTCTTATGTTTGCTTGTGTGACTTAGTGCCTAGCTCACAGATGCCTATTTTAATGAAATGTGTTATTTTCACAGTTTGTAACATTGTGAGAAGTGCTTCTCAACATAAGAACTTCACTGCATTGATGTGTTTGGATGTTTTTTAAAAAAATTTTTAAGATAAATATGACTCTCAAATATTCTTGCTCTTTTTTATTTTTACATTTAATAAAAAACACTGTGGTCATCATAAAGTTGGCATATCTATAAAACAGCATAAAATCAATATACTGTTTTAGCTAATAATTAATTTACTTGCAATCCTATGATCCTCTTTATACAAAGTATAAATGAATGTTCTTTGGCATTATTTACTTCATAATTTGTTAGCTGTAAACCTAATAATAAATGAAAGAAACCAGCATATCCCCACTCAGTTACATGTTAGAAGCTGAATTGCCCATGTAATAGGGCCAAAAAGCAGCCAGACACAAAGTAAGTAAAGAGAAGTGGACTTGCTGATGTAGAAATTAGTATTTTTTTGATAAATGATTTATTCTATTTCTAATATTTGTCAACATCATTTGTTAGGTTGACATTGGACAATTCTAAAGATGACCTCTGAGTCATCTAGATCCTCTGATTCTCCCAGGAACTTTCTAAAGTTTTAAAATCAAATTTGACTAAAAACCTGATATTCTTTCTGTAATTTAATAGAACAAAAGTCAGAACTATTAGCAGGGAGAAGGTAAAATGAGACATTTCACATAAAACCACTTTTTACCATATTAAGGTATTGATCTCCATTTGAAAGGAAAAAAGCAATTATATCCATAACCCAGAGTGTTTAGACCAATACCCCCTTGCTTTAGGACATACATAAATACACATGTAAAGTGAAATTTAACATCTTTCGCATCCTCTTTTTAATCTTTGTCAATGTGAGAATGAAAAATCTCTCTGCTAACCCATTAGATTCTAAACTCTCATTTCCATCTGTCCAATTTATGATCTTAGCTGATTAAAGTCTTCTCCCTTCCCTAACTCCTTTCCCATTTTGTTCTCTGGAGTGCCTAGTCATCAGGTTCCACATATTCTACAACTATTTTCTGAATATCCCCTTTACATCTGTTTTTTGGATGTAATTTTTTTTTTCTCTTAATATACCATTTTCTTCAGTCCTTAAGGTGGAAAGGCTTTATTTTATTTTCATGTGCCACATATCTTAAATTTGAGAGCAGTGTCTGTATCCTTCTTGGTTTCCAAATATATGCTTATTCTTAGTTTTCAGAGTTCTCAACAATTAACTGTATACCTTCTCTATAATTTTTCTTAGTGGTTCTCAGTCAAAGTTTCAGGCATTATTCTTTTAGACTCAGACATTACCAGCGAGCCCATATTCCTTAATCTTTCGTTCCTTTCCTCTCTACGATATCTAAATTTTCTTTGTATATCTCACCTTACTCTTCAAACTCCTTAAATATTAAGCTCCAAAAATGTTCTTTTCCTTTATCCTATCATGTTGATACTGTGCATGTTTTCATTATCAAAAGTGAACCATTTCCTGAATAGCTCATTAAAACTTCCTATTATAAGATTTTTTTTAACATCAGTAAGAAGCCAAATATACTGATCTTGCAGGTCTTGCTATGTGGCCTTAAGCAAGTTATTTAAGTTCTCTGTGTCTTTGCTTCATCTGTTAGATGAACATAATGATAACAGTTTTTTAATAGCATTAATATAAGGAATAAATGAATTCATACATATAAAAATGCTTAACACAATCCTTAGAACACAGCAAATATGCATTAAATAGTAGCAATCACTATTATTGTTATTTGACTGTATAATCTTGCCATCATTTGATTATTCTTTGTTTTCTTATTTTACCTTGTGATCACTGTCCTCAAATAGATACTCTGTACGCCATCCATAACATCCTAATTTTTGATTGACAACTATAACCTTCCAATGACACAAAGTTAATTTCATTCTATGACATACAGCAATATATGTAAATCATTATGAATGATGAGCAAGTGAGATTTATCTAAAGAATGCAAGGTTGGTTTCACACTCAAAAATCAACTAAAGTAATACATTGTATTCATAGAATAAAAATAGAAAAAAAATTACATGATCCTCTCAATATACACACAGAAAGCATTTGACAAAATCTGATACCCTTTCATGATATGTTTCTTTCAACAAACTAGTCATAGAGGAGAAGTTCTCCAACTTGACATCTGTGGAAAGCTCATAGGTAACATTATACTTAATGCCAAAAGATAGGATGCTTTTCTCTAGTATCAGGTAGAAGAAAAGGATATCACTTTCACCACTTCTATTCAACATTGTAACTGAGATTCTAACCAGGGTAATTAGTAAGAGAAAGAAACAAAATGTAACAGGATGACATGATCTTGTATATGAAAATTTTAAGTAACCCCTTAACATATTAGAACGATTAAAATGAGTTCAGCAAGTCTACGGAATGCAAGATCAGTATACAAAAGTAAGTAGTATGTTTATACATTTTCAATACAAATATAAAAATCAATTTATTTTGGGGGACTGTGGGGTGGAGGTGTGGAGTGAATCTTCTTTGGGAGAAATTTAAAATCAATTTTAAAAATTTCATTTACATTGGAATCCGAAAGAATAAAACAGGAATGTATGTGCAAAATGAATGAAAACTTACACTTTAAAAACTATAAAATACCATGGAAAGAAATTAAGGAAGATCAAAATAAGCACAAAAACATCAGATGTTCATTTATTAGAACACGACAATAAAATAGATATACTCTTAAAACTGATCTGCAGATGCAATGCAATTCATATCTGAGTATCAGCTAACTTTTTTGTAGAAACTGACGAATTTGTGCTAAACTTTACTGCTGGCTGTGATGACTCAATCCTATAAGCCTAGAACCTCCACAAGATGAGATGGGAGGATCCACTGAGTCCAGGAGTTCAAGGCTGCAGTGAGCTATGATGACCCCCATATACTGCAGCCTCAGCAACATAGTAAGGCCTCACCTCAATAAATAAATAAATAAAGTGAAAACACCAACTCACAAAATGGGAAAAAAATATTTGAAAATTATGTATCTCATAAAGGGCTTCTATCCAGACTACCTAAAAAATTCTCATACATCAAAATTTTTAAAAAACGTTGTTTTTTTAAATGGGCAAGGGATTTAGTAGATATTTCTCCAAGCAAAACATACAAATGGATAATAAGCACATGAAAATGTACTTCATTAGTTATTAGGGAAATGCAATTCAAAGCAACAAATCATTTCACATTCACTAGATGGCCAGACTGAAAAAGTCATATAATAAAAAGTACCATCAGGAATGTGGAGAAATCAAACACTGCTGGTGAGAGTGTAAAATGGTGCACTCTTTTAAAAGTAGTCAGCTGGTCTCTCAGATGATTAAACACAGAGTTATTGTATGACCTAGATTTTGCTCTGAAGTATGTACCTCAGAGAAATAAAAAGCTGATGTTGACACAAAACTTTTTGCATGAGTGTTATAACAAATTTACCCAAATAGCCAAAAGGAGTAAACAACCCAAAGGCCTATCAATGAATTACTAGATATATAAAATGTGGTTTACATGTACTATAAAATATTATTCTGACATAAACAGGAAAGAAGAATTGATGCATAATGTAACGTGGTTGAATCTTGAAAACATTATGCTAAATGAAATAAACCAGTCACCAAAAAACCACATATGATTCCATTCACGTGAAATGTTCAGAACATTGATAGAGACATGGTGTAAATTTATAGACACATGGTGTAGAGTAGTTCTTGCCTAAGGCTGAGTGGGTAGGAAGTTGGAGAGATAGGGGTTGGTAATTAATGTACATGAAGTTCCTTTTTGGGGTGGTAATTTAATTGAGTTTTCCATTTTAAATTCTCTTTTCTGTCTTGAAAATTAACCAAGTTTTTGAGCATATTTTTACATTTGAAAATACTTTTCAATGTCTACTCCATTAATTAATATGTAGAATGAGTTAAAATATTTGGACTTACAATTTATCTATTTAGAATTTATACACACATCCGCCAAAAAGTAGGGGGCCAGGGAGAGAGGAGGAAGGAAAAAAGAAAGGAAGGGAAAAATAAGCAGGAGGAGGAGGAAGAGAAAAGAAAGCAGTTTAACAAAATACTAATTTATAAATGTACATAGAGGAGGTAAGATAAATGGAGGTTTATTGTACTATACTTTTAATTCCATAGTGAGTTTGAACTATTTCAAACTAAAAACTAAATGAATTTCTACCCGCATAACCTCCAAGGCTATAAGTTTCCATGGAACAGGACAATGTCTATTTTACATAAAGTTACCAGCATGATGTCTGGCTTTGAATAGGCCTTAAAAATACTTGCTGAATAAATGAATGCACATTGTTCAATGCTGTCAGTCAGCCATTATAAACCAAATTTGGCATCTTAACTTCTTTTTGTCTTATCAAGTAGGAGGTTTAAAATTAAATACAATTGTTAGAATCTGTATTAAATCAAATTCACAATCAAATAATCTGCTCTATTTACTTTAATTGGATTTATATGTATAATCATTATTATTTTGATGTGGAACAGAGTTTGATTTTTATGCTCATATAAACAGATATGACTCCAAAAAATGTTATTCCAATGGTTCTTGCTGTAAAACAAATTAACTCAAAACTCAATGCCTTAAAACCATCACATTTTTAGGTCAAAATTTTAGAGATCAGAATTTGGTAAAAGTTGGGCCGCAAAGTTCATACTTGAGTTTCCTCATCAGACTGTAATCAGATTCTACTTCAGGTCTGCCACCTGAAGGTTTGGTGTGGTTGAATATTCAAGATGATATACTCCAAATTGGTTGCTTCATAGGGTTGTTGATCAACATGCCTTTATGTGGCCTCTCCTGCCTGACAATTTGGGATTTTTTGTCTTCTTATATAGTAGCTTATTTCTTTTAGATGCAGCTTCCCAAGTGGCTCCTAACATTCATTTGCATTTTACAACCGGATTCAAGGAGAAAAGTAACTTAAGACAGTATTCCTCCAACTTCAGTCTTAATATTACACTTTCTACTTCCTTCTTTATGTTCAGATGGAAGAGGACATGTGGAGGTCAGACATGTGGAGATCAATCCTTTGAGCAACAGTATACCTTAGGCATTTTTTCAGAAACTGTTTGGCTCAGAGTTATGCATCAGCTTCCTTTGCACATTCCAAGGCCACCTTCTTGGCCTCCCATTGAAGGTATCTTACAAGCAGCAGCCACAAGACTCCAGTCTCCCTCCAGCATCCCCAGTAATCTTTTTCACAGTGTCTTGAATACTTGTCACGCACCTAACCTCAACAATACACTGAAAAGCATGTTTTGTTTGGCAAAATATGGGGACAGATTTTTGGTCAGGGGACATTAAGGAAGCTTATCAAAGTCAGTGTTTCTCTCACTACTGTCAGGGGAACACCAGGGGTTCCCAAATCCCAAACATGTTTCCTTGTGTTTGGTGAAGAAAAGTAACTGGGAAGAGGATAAAGGTGAGGAGGTCTTTCAAATACTGACTCACTTAATCATTTTATTGAGGGTGTTTCATAGGAATTGTTTGAAGAAATCCTCTGCTACTGATTTTTTAAAACCACTAACATATATTCCAATAAATCAATTCATTTTTAAAGACAACATTCATGTTACTTGTCCAGATGTAAGCAACGTTGAGGAAGGAGTTCACATTTCATCATTATTATTTTCAACATGTTTAGATATTTTTATGTTAGTTGTGCATCTGGTGATGCATTAGTTTAGTGATTAAATGAAAGGGAAATGTCGCTGAGTTACATTGTTTAGTGAAGTCATTTAACCCAACATTTCAGGTTGGCATTTTGAACAGTAACTTTAAAGCTGGCATTTCACGAAAATATTTAAAAAATAAATGCCCTCTACATTATATACTTCATGTAAAGGTTAAGTGCACAGTGTTTCACTTTTAAAGTGATTCTCAAATTGACAACAAAGTTACTCCCTTTTTTTCAAGATGTCAACCATAATACATGGTTCATTTAAAAATGAACCATAGTCTTTCTTACTCTTAATGCCTTTCTTTCAGTATTTTAAATAAAAAGCAATACTTGATTCCCTCACCTGGAAAATTTATTTCCATTGACTTTTCTATGTAGCAATCAAGCATTGTAATTCACCTCCTTACACCCTAAAATGATTTATTTTTCTTTAAAAAATTAAGGCAAAAAATTAGGTCAATGTTTGAGGTTTAGATATGCATGCTTCTAAATGTCCCCCTTGATTAAGCACAAAAAAATGAGTCACTGAAGAGTCTATAGTGCTATTCACTTACCATAGTATAAAAATCTGAATGCTAGTTAATTGCTTATAGTTCAGATGACATTAGAATTTATTATAAGTAATGGTTTTATTTACTTTGTATAGCACAATAAAATGGAATGCCATGTGAATAGTATACAGATTTACTATAAAGAATCAGTAGGCAAAAGGTATCTCAAATGACACAGAAAATTTAGACAGACAGACACATAATATACACACACACACACCAGGTTAAATAAATGACTGTGTGAACTTTGGAGCTCAATCTTAATATGCAGATAATACATTGAGCACAGAATTTCTCAATAATTCTGGCTTTGTGACAAATTTTGTCTCCTTTCAGGTTGTAGAAATGAATGCAACAATGCATTTGCTAAAGCAAAAACCACATCTCTTTTTTGGATGTGACACTGATGTGAATTGTGTGTGTATGTGTGTGAGAGAGAAATATTTCAATACAGTTATCTGTTTTTCTCTTTTTGATCACTGATTGACCCAATTGTTTTAATTTGGATTTGTGCCACTGTGAAACAAGGGTAGATAACAGGACTGATGATTTACACACTGTTTTTGTCATTACTTAAGAGATAAGTGTAAATTTTGCTTAATGTAAAACTTCTAACATACAGTTTTTTATCAACAAAAATATCAGTGCAAATTACATATCCTTAGTGTGAGCACAGAAAAGTAAGCAGGCTTCCATCAGTAGTTCTCTTGCCAATTGTTTATCCTTCCCAACTCCTGCTTTCTCTCCTCCAATCAAAATGGTTGATACTGCAAGCATTCTCCCATTTTCCCGTGTCTGAAATTTCTGAGTAATATAATTTTTTCTCTAAAATATTTTATATTTTAAGATGTCGACCGGAAATAAGTATGTATCATTTTTGGTGTTCTGAACAAAAAATCTGGTTAAAGTCAGCGTTCGGCACAGTGTAGACAGTTATTCTATTACCTTTAAGCTTTTCTTATAACCAGCCATGTCCTTCCTACTGAAAACTATAGCTTTCTCTCCAAACTCCAAGTGCAGGTTTAAGGCTAACTGATTGTATACTTTGTATTCTTTTAAATAAAACATTTGCCTGGTAACATGCAACTCTGAAAAAGTAAGAAGAGAAAGGACATGATGTTTAATTTTTAATAATGGTGGTACTCTATTTTTCCTTTATCATCATATACAAGAATGAGAAAGAGAATACTACTGTTGTTTTCACATATACTTTTAAACAAATTTTATGTTGTTTTTATTGAGGTAAAAGATACATATAAAATTTGCTATTTTACGATTTTTAAGTGTACAGTTCAACGGTAATAAATGTATTTATATTATTTTTTCCCTTCATCTACCGCTCCCTGCTACTCTTCCAGGCTTCTGGAAAGCACCGTTCTACTCTCTGTCTTCGTGGATTCCACTTTTTGATCCCCCACATATCAGTGAGAACACGCAATATTTGTCTTTCTATGCTTGGCTTATTTCACTTAATATAATGGCCTCCAATTCCATCTGTGTTTCTGCACACGGCAGGATTTCATTCTTTTAGGGCTGAATAATTATGTATCTCCATTATGTAGATACATCACATTTTCTTTATCCATTTATCTATTGATAGCCTCTTAGATTGATTCCATATTTTGGCTACTGTGAATAGTGTTGAAATAAATGTGGGAGTGCACATATCCTTTCAATATATTAATTTCCTCTTCTGGATATATACCCAGTAGTGGAATTTTTTGAGGAACCTCCATACTGTTCTATATGGTGGGTATACTAATTTACATTCCTTGCAACTGTGTATACGAATTCCCCTTTCTCCACATCCTTGCCAGGATCTGTTATTGTCTGTCTTTTTGATATAAACCATTGTAACTAGAGTGAGACAATATCTCATGTGGTTTTGATTTGCATTTTTCTGATTAGTGATTTTGAGCATTTTGAACCTCTAGCTAGCCTTCCCACAGTGCCATAATAATACCTTTGGGATCCCTTCCACGTATGCTTTTCAAATGGACAATATACACTGGAAATAACCTCTTAATTACATCAGCCAAAGCAAGCTCCATGAAGAACTCTGGCTTTTTGTTTGACTGATTTTGAAGCAGTTCTGATAAACCTTTTTAACCAAACAGCTGGAATTTTATGCTTTTTTCCTTTTCTGAAGTGACTGTCACAGCAAATCTCATCTCATTCTAGTGCTCAAACTGAGATTTTATGCTTTATTTTTCCATTAGGAAAGCTTAAAAATCTTCACATTGTAAACTTAAGCTGAAAGTGAAATTTACTCATTTAGTTTACTCATTTTATCCATTTTGTAAACTCATTGATAACAATAAGCAATACCATTAGATAAATATTTTATAAGGAATAAACTCCAGTGTAACTACTAAATAACATTAATCAGCCAACAATGTTTCTAACAATAATATGTGCACATTTGAAACAAATGCACTTATGGAAAAAAAAAATGAGAATTTAAAAAGTATTTAGAGAAATACGTGAAATTCCTCAGAAAACCTGCTTCAGGTCACATCAGTCATGGAAACTTCTCTGTCCGAGTGTTGTAGCTCTTCGAATATAATGAAACGTAGAAAAGAAGATTTGGGGCAAGGCAAATTTTAGACTAATTTACAGATATCAAAACAAAAACAAAAACAAAAACAAAAACACATAGTCTTAACAAGTTAAGGAAATCACCAGTTATTCACCAGATATTTTGAATTATTAGTTGCTGGTTAAACATCTGCATATGTATCCAAACTTTTGGTATCTACATCATTGTACAATAAAATAAAAATGATAAACTAAGAGATAGAAAAGTCAGATTCCACCACCAATTGATTTAAACATGGCAATACTGGACTCACTTTCTTCTTATTATTATAAACCTTCAATATCTACGCTTCTGTTAAATTCTTTATTTATATATTATTTACACAAATATAGCCAGATGAATGAACAGATGTTAAAAGTACATTTGATTTGGTGATGAGTTATTGATTTTTGTGTGTAAATGCTTATCAACATAGAATCATTTCTTATCACTTAGTATTCTTTGTACACAAAAGTGAACAAGAACCAGTACACCAATCAAGGACTCTGAAAAAATTGCACTAGTCTTGATTTCTAATTTTAGTTTTTTGTAGAATTGAAAATGGTGATATCAAATGTATTAGTTAAATATTAAACCATAGTTAACAGAAAAGTTTCCTAGACTATCTCTATTATTATATTTCTTCATAAAGTGGATTTTTCCAAATTTTCAGAGTAAAAAAATATGTGTAAAGTATGTAATACATGTCTCAGTGCTTATTATAATAAAGAAAATATTTAGTTTTCCTATTAGAGGATGATTTTAAAAAATATGGTGTTTTCATGTCATGGAATAATTTGTAGGGATTAATATAATGTTTCTGAATATTTGATAATGTAGGAAATGTTGACAATATACTATTATGGAGATAAGGAATCCACAGTTCTTAGGGAGTGTGATACAAGTTATCTATGAGTGTGTATACGTGTGAATCCAATGGACTTTGTGACATCACTGCGATTTCCTTACAGTATTCCTAAACTTTCTGTCAATAGTGTTTCAGCTCAGAATATGCTAGGCATTAAGGAGTTAGGTTGGAGCAAAATGCAGAGTTATGGTTTGACAGATGGTGTCCCCTCCAAAGTTCATATTGAAACTTAATCCCCAATACAACACGATTAAGAGGTGTGGCCCTAGGAAGGTGATAAAGTCATGAGGGCTCTACCCTCATTAATGAGTTTAACACCCTTGTAAAAAATGGCTAGAAGTTGAAGAGAGCACTCTCTGGCCCTTCTGGCCCTTTTGTCATGTAAGAACATAGTGTTCCCCTACTCCTGAGGATGCAACGACAAAGTGTCATCTTCGAAGCAGAGAGCAGCCCTCACCAGAAAGTGCCACACCAGACACGAATTCTGCTGGCATCTTGATCTTGGACTTCTCAGCCTTCAGAACTCAGAGAAATAAATTCATATTATTTGTAAATGACCAAGTATCAGATATTTTCTTATAGCAGCACAAACGGGCTAAGACACACACAAAAGTACTTAGTTACAAAAAGGAAAGAGGTGAAGGGAGAATTATGGAGCATTGGTTCTTAGGAAAGTGTAACAAGGAGAAAACTGTATCAGACTTCTATAACTTGTGAACAATTATTAAGGAACAATTTATTAAGGAAATCAGTGATGCTAAAGAAGAGTGAAATAAAAGTGGAAAATTCTGCAGTGAGTCAGTTTGGAGGCTTGGATAGTGTTTGTTACATATTATTCAAAGGGTGAGCCCTGAAAGCTGGAGAACCTGGACTCATGTGCATTGTGTAAAAATATAGGCTAATTTTCTTTGGCTGCAAACTACCCCAAAAGCAAATTTCTTGAAACATAATACTGTATTTTATTCATTGCCTCATTGAAAGATAGAATGTTATGTTATTTCAATTCATGGTCTTCATTTATTTTTTACTGACCTTATGACAAAACTTTTTGTCCCTACATCATGATCAATAACTATATAAACTCAATTTTTCCCAGATTTTACTGGTTGTTTCTATGTTTTAAAAAGTGGCAGAAATCAAATAAGCAGACATGATCTAATCCTGGTCTACAGTTTTTCTATTTATCTGAATAAATTTATGGGACAAAAATGTAATGCTGTTACATGGATATATTGTGAAATGGTGAAGTCAGGGCTTTTAGTGTATCCATCACCCGAATAACACACAATGTACCCATTAAGTAACTTTTCATCATCCCCCTGGCCTACATTTAATATATTGAAAGCAAAGTTGATATGAGAAATGCATTTCAATATTTGTGATGACTAGCTTTAAAGGTTGCCAGATTCAGTGAGGTCACCATAGACAAGAACATACATATCATCAAAGTCAAGAACCTTACTAATTCTTCCATTTAGTGGTGACAGATTACAGAGAATGTGTTCATGCTACCAAAAGTTAGATAACATTGAATTATGTTTAATGGCAAATTTATATAAAGACCCAGGTCAAGAGTTATTCAGGAGCTAACAGCATTCTATTGAGATAGCTGTATTCAGAAAATCCAATCACATTATAAGATGACAGCTTCAAATATAGAGAAATTGAGTAAACATACTTGCAGACTGTCAAACAAACCAAAACAAAAGCACTGTAATAGTCATATGCCATTAGGAAAACTTAGTCCTTGAATTTTGCTGCATAAAGAATAAACCATTCGTATTCCACTTCTTCTTACAAAATCAGTGAGCTTCCTACCTTCAGAATTAAAAATTGCCACACACTATTTCTTCGATTCCTAATTTCTACATTCCTGAGTATATTATCTGTCCTAATGTCAGTCATTACTCGTTTCTTGAATGAACTTTAAGCCTCTTGTGTTAATTTCATTTAGATTCAGTTTTCTCCTGTCTGACCTGCTGTGTTGACTATTTCCACATCCCATTCAGGTGGCTTCTTGTCTTTCAACATCTATAACTATTTTTTCTCCATCTTTTTTATTTTTTTCTTGGCATCCTAATATACTTGGATATAGAATGAAGCATATGTGTAATTTGTTAATGAATAGAGACCTTGATTTCCTCTTACTTCATTCTGTAAAATACATTTATTGATTTACAGGCAGGAAACAGGTTAAGTACAACAATTTTTATTGATCTATTATACCTTTACAAAGTATATTCATCCTTAGATATTATTAATATGATTGCTACATCTGACTCCACTTTTAATATTTGATGCTGACAGAAATTTTTTTTTTTTTTTTTTTTTCCAGACAGGGTCTCACTTTGTCCCCAGGCTGGATTGCAGTGGCACAATCTTGGCTCACAGTAACCACCACCTCCTGGGCTCAAGCCATCCTCCTGCCTCAGTCCCCCAGGTAGGTGACACTACAGGCATGAGCTACCACGTCTGGATAATTTTGTATGTTTTGTAGAGATGAGGTTTCACCATGTTGCCCAGACTGGCCTCGAACTCCTGAGGTCAAGCGATCCACCTGCCTCCACCTCCCAAAGTGCTAGGATTACAGAGGTGAGCCAGTGCGCCCAGGCGCTGGCAGCTTTCATGCCCACCTCTTCACTCCCCCTCTGCCCCTTATCTGGGCAAGCTGGTAAGAATACCCATTAGGGTCCCTTTGGCGCTGGCTCACTAGTTGTACTCTCTAACCACTAAACCACCTACCTCAAGCCAGCCTGGACTTATTTGTGCCTGTCCTCCTCTCCCTAGGTTTCTCTTGTGTGAGTACTAAACTTTGCTGTGTATTTTTTTAGTGTGCAATGTTATCAGACTAAACTTTCAGTTTATTAATTGGGAGGGGATCTAGCTCATCTCCATAGGTGACCACAAAATAAAGATACAAGTATCTGTGTGATATCCCTATGTTTATCTCTCAATGATGTAGTAATAAAAAGGGAGGAAGTACTAGAATATGAAAAAATAGGAGTAGTTTCTCCAGCAAGGTCACACAAGAAGTACTATGAACCCAGATGAAACAAATCCCTCATTTTCCAGTTTTTCTATTATTTTAGCACATTAGATAGAAACCTGAAATGATGCGAACATAGATATGTTTGGTAGGAACCTTTAAATGAACTAAAGGGAACCTGTAGAGAGACATTATTCTAATATACAAAGTAGGCCTACTTTCAAATTTATAACTGTAACTACATGGAAGAGCTACTCATTGTATCAACTATCCTCTGTGTTTCAGAAAGACAACACATAGCTAGGTTCAAATTAATCTAAAACCAAGTTACCAAAAGAGTATAAATAACTTATTGTCATTATCAAAATTACTGAGGCTTTCCACATGTATTCAGGAAGATTAATTTGTCATATACCTAAAGGCCTAAAAATGTTGAAATGTTAGATATGTAAACCAATATATAAACATACACATATATGCATATGTAGATCTCATTGTATATACTTTCATATGAGATATTCATTAAACCAAGATCAATAGATCAATATCCTCTCACTTTACTGTGATTAGACATACAAATTTGTAGTTAACATAAATTTTTAAAAAAATTTATTTCATTGTGGAAAAAACACAATATGATAGCTCCCCTACTAATACATTGTAAGTGTATAAAACATAATGTGAACTATCCACACAATGTTGTTCAGAAGACCTCTATAACTTATTTATATTGTATAAATCATATTTTATACCGTTAATTAATAATTTCCCATTTCCCCCTCTCAGCCCTGTCAACCACCATTACATTCCACTGATTCTATAAATTTAACTGTATAAAGGGAATCATGCAATATTTGCCCTTTGGTGACTAACCTATTCCACTTCACATGATGTCCACCAGGTTCTTCATGTTGTCACATATTGCAGAATTTCTTTCTTTTTTAAGGCTGGATAATATTTCTTGTATATGTCACCATTCATCCATCAATGGACATTTAGGTTGCTTTCACTTCTTAGCTATAGCAAATAGTGCTGCAAATAAATATGAGAGTGCTAATATCTCTTGAATATTCTGATTTCAATTCTTTTGGATAAATACCCAGAAGAAGTGGAATTGTTGTATTATATAGTAGTTCCATTTTTAATTTTTTGAGAAACCTCCATGCTGTTTTAAGTAGTGGCTGAATCATCCTCATCAGCTGTATGAATCACATACTGTATTCTCACTAGCAGTATATTAGGTTTCCAATTTCTCCACATCCTCACAAACAGTGGGCCTTTGTTGTTTTGATAATAGCTATCTTAACAGATGTGAGGTCATAGTAATGCCAAGGCCGATGTCATAAAGTTTTTATGCTATGCTTCTTCTATAAGTTTTACAGTTTCAGATTTTAAGTCTTTATTTTGAATTAATTTTTTGTAATGTAATATAAGGTTCAACATTTTTCTTTTGTATATGAATTTCCAGTTACCCCAACACCATTTGTTCAAGTGGCTATCCTATCTTCATTGTGTACTCCTGGCAACTTTGTTGAAATTTAGTTTTCTGTATATGTGTGGTTTTATTTCTGGGCTCTCTATTCTGTTCCCCTGACCTGCGTGTCAGTTTTTATGCCAGTACCATATTATTTTTAATTGCTGTAGCTTTGTATTGCTTGAAATCGGGAAATGTGATGCCTCCAGCTTTGCTGCTCTGTCTTAAGATTTATTTGGCTATTTGGCATCCTTTTTCGGTTTCATATGAATTTTAGATAAATAATTGCTATTGGGATTTTGATAAGAATTGCATTGAATCTATAAATTGCTTCAGTTAGCATAGACAATTTCACAATATTAAAAATTCTAATTCATAAATATATCTTTCCATTTCTTTGGATTGTTTAATGTTTCATCACTGTTTTCTAGTTTTTAGTTTATGAGTTGCTCATTTACTTAAGTTTAATCCTAATCACACTTTTTTGTGCTATTGTAAATGGAATTATTGTCACAGTTTCATTTTCAACTTGTTAGTGTATCTAAATACAATTGATATATAAATATTGAATGTATATCCTGCAAGTTCTCTTAATTCATTTATTATTTCTAAAAGTTTTTAAATGGGGTTTTGACTGGTTTCTGTATACAAGGTCACGTCACGTGTAAAGGGACAATTTCGCTTATTCGTTTTTGATTTGGTAAATATTATTTCTTGTTCTTGCTTAATTACTCTAGCTAAGACTTTCAGTACTATGTTGAATAGAAGTGGTGAGAGTGGGCATCCTTGCCTTGTTTGTGATCTCAGAGAAAAGCCTTTCAACTTTTTTTTTATTGAATAAAATGTTAGCTGTGGGATTGTCATATTTGGTCTTCATTAGTAATTTCCTTCCAGTCCTAGTTTCGTTGAAAGTTTTTATCATAAAAAAGATGTGGCCGGGCGCGGTGGCTCAAGCCTGTAATCCCAGCACTTTGGGAGGCCGAGAGGGGTGGATCGCGAGGTCAGGAGATCGAGACCAACCTAGCTAACACGGCGAAACCCCGTCTCTACTAAAAAATACAAAAAACTAGCCGGGCGAGTTGGCGGGCGCCTGTAGTCCCAGCTACTTGGGAGGCTGAGGCAGGAGAATGGCGTAAACCCGGGAGGCGGAGCTTGCAGTGAGCTGAGATCCGGCCACTGCACTCCAGCCTGGGCGACAGAGCGAGACTCCCTCTCAAAAAAAAAAAAAAAAAAAAAAAGATGTAAAATTTTATCAAAATACTTTTTTGTACCTATTGATATGATTGAATAATTTTTATCTTTCAATCTGTTAATGTGGTGTATCACATTGGTTAATTTTGATATGCTGAACTATCTTTGCATCCTAGGCATATACCTTACTTGGTCATGGTGTATAATCCTTTCAAGATGCTGTTGAATTCCATTTATTAGTATTTTGTCAAGAACTTTTACATCTATATTTATCAGGGATATTGGCCCATTGTTTGATTTTCTAGTAGTGTCTTTGTCGGGCTTTGGTGTTAGGGTGATGTAGGCCTCATAAATTTAGTTTGAAAGTGTTCCCTTCTCTTGAATTTTTGGAATTTTTGGAAAAGTTTGAGATTGTTCAAAAACAATCCTCAAACAGTAAGGAATGAAAATCTTTGAATGTTAGGTAGAATTCACCAGTGATGCCATTTGGTCCGGGGCTTTTTTAAAATGCAAGTTTGTTATTTACTATTATAAGCTTCATACTATATACAGGTCTTTCAGACTTTCTGTACCTTGAAAATTTAGTTTTGGTAGGGTGTATGTTTTAAAAGTTTATTTCTTTTAAATTATCTAGTTTTTTTGGTGTATAATTGTTCATACATGTATCTCATGATCCTTACGTTTTATGGCATCAGTTATAATGTCTGAATTTTCCTCTCTTATTTTTGATTTTATTTGAATCTTTCTTTTCCAGTTAGTCTAGAAAAAGAGTTTTCAACTTGTTTATCTTTTTCAAAAACAAACTCTTAGTTTCGTTTATTTTTTCTACTCTCTTTGTACTCTGTTTCTGTTATAATTTTATTTGCTAGATTTGTGAATACTTTGTTCTTCTTTTACTAATTCCTTGAGGTATAAAGTTAGATTGCTTATGTAGCATCTTTCTTATGTTTCAAAGTAGATACATCACCATAAATGTCCCTTGTAGTCTGCTTTTGCTGCATCTCATAAGTTTCAGTGTTTTGTTATTTTACTTTTATTTGTTACAAGTTATTTTCTAGTTTTTCTTTTGATTTTTGTCTTTGACTCATTGATTATCCAGAGGTGAAGATGTGTTGCTTAATTTCTTCTTAGTTGAAAATTTCCAGTTCTCCGTATGTTACTGATGTCTAGTAGAATTCAATTTTGGTTAGAAAAGATAACTTGGTATAACTTCAGATTTTATAAATATATTAAGTCTTGTTTTGTAATTGAACATGTGATCTATTCTGGAGAAGTTTCCCTGTGCTTGAGAAGAATGTATATTCAGCTACTGTTGGGTAGAATGTTATGCAAAGATCTGGTATGTCCATTTGCTCTACAAATGTTCCCTGATTTAAGATGGGTTATGCCCTGAGCAACCAACTGTAAGTCAAAAATGCACTTATTACCTTGATAAGTGTACCATGAGGTCAAAGTATTATAAGTCAAATCATCATAAGACCAGATTCTCCTCTTTTTACCATGGAGTTAAGTTCCAAAAAACACATGGTAAGTTGAAAAATTAATTAGTAGAACCATTGTAAGTTGAAGTTTGTGTGTATATTGCTGCTAAAGGTTGCTAATTTATTCATTTTCTATCTAGTTGTTATATTAATTATGGAATATGAACTATTAAAGTCTCTCACTATTATCATACTGCGATCTATTTCTCCCTTCAGTTCTGTCAATATTTGCTTTACAGATTTAAGTGCTCTGATGTTGAGTACATATATATTTATAATTGTTATATCTTCCAGTAAATTGGCCCCTTTACCATTATGTCCTTCTTTGTCTCTTGTGACAAATTTTGACTGGAAATCCATTTTGTCTGATACAAGTAAAACCACTTACGTGACTTCTCTCTTTTGATTACTATTTGCATGAAGTATATATTTTTTTATTCCTTACTTTTAGGCTATGTATATCCTTAAACCTAAAGCAGATTTATTGTAGACAACATGTAGTTAGATTTTCATTTTGTTTTTTTTTTTTTGTCATTGGCTTAAAAAAAAATTCCATTCCACCACTCTGTTTTTGTTTTTGTTTTTAATTTCAACTTTTATTTTGGATACCAGTGTTACATTTGCAGGTTTGCTTCAGGGCATATTGCACCCAAAAACTAACTGCACCCCAAAATCATGCCCCTTGCTTTTCTATCCCCTCTAGTAGTCTGCAGTCTTGATTCTTCCTATGCTTTTGTCCATTTGTGGTCAATGTTTGTATCCTTCTTAGTAGTGAGAACATATGCTACTTGGTTTTCTGTTCCTGCATTAGTTTGCTTAGGATGATGGCCTCCAGCTCCATACTTCTTGATGCAGAGAATGTGATTTTGTTCTTTTTTTATGGCTGCATAGTATTCTTTGGTGTATATGTAAAATGTTTTTTATCCAATTCAATATTGATGGGGATCTAGGTTGCTTCCATGTCTTTGCTTTTGTAAATAGTGAGGTGATGAACATACTAGTGTGTGTGTCTTTTGGGTATAATGATCTATTTTCCTTTGCTTATATACCCAATAATAACATTGCTAGGTTGAATGGTAATTCTGTTTTAAGTTCTTTGAGGAATCTCTCAACTGCATTCTACAGTGGCTAAACTAAATTGCATTTCCACATACAGTGCAGAAGTATTCCTTTTTCTGTAGCCTCATGATTATGTGTGTGTGTGTGTGTGTGTTTGTGTGGTGTGTGTGTGTTCAACTTTTTAGTAACAGCCATTCTGACTTGTGTGATGTAGTATCTCATTATGGTTTTGATTTGCATTTCCCTGTTGATTAGTTAGGATGAGCACGGTTTTCATATGTTTATTGGCCACTTGTGTATCTTCTTTTGAGAAGTGTCTGTTCATGCCCTTTGCTTTTTTTTTTTTTTTTTTTTTTTTATGGAGTCATTGCTCTGTTGCCCAGGCTGGAGTGCAATGGTGCAATCTCGGCTCACTGAAACTTCTGCCTCCCCTGTTCAAGTGATTCTCCTGCCTCAGCCTCCCAAGTAGCTGGGATTACAAGCCTGCACAACCACACCTGGCTAATTTTTGTGTTTTTAGTAGAGATGGTGTTTTGTCATCAAAACATGGCCAGGTTGGTCTCGAACTCCTGACTTCCTGTGATCCACTTGCCTTGGCCTCCCAAAGTGCTGGGATTCCAGGTGTGAGACACTGCACCTGACCCTTTGCCCATTTTTTAATTGAGAATACAGCAAACCAAAGTGGTTGAAGATCTGTACAAGGAGAATGATGAAACACTGCTGAAAGAAATCAGAAATGACACAAATAGATGGAAAAACATTTCATGCTCATCGATTGAAATAATCAGTATCATTAAAATGTCCACACTGCCCAAATCAATTTACAGATTCAACACTATTCCTATCAAACTACCAACATTATTCTTCACAGAATTAGGAAAATCTATTCTAAAATTCATATGTAACAAAAAAGAGTCCAAATACCAAAGCATTCCTAAGCGAAAAGAACAAAACTGGAAGCATCACACTAGCTGACTTCAAACCCTACTACAACGCTACAGTAACTAAAAGAGCATGGTACTGGGATAAAAACAGACATATAGACCAATGGAGCAGAATAGAGACCTCAGAAATAAAGCCACACATATACAATCATCTGATCTTTGAGAAGGTTGACAAAAGCAAGCAATAAGGAATGGATAACCTATTCAATAAATGGTGCTGTGATAACTGGCTAGCCACATGCAGAAGAGTAAAAGTAGACCCTTACCTTTCAACATATACAAAAATTAACTCAAGATGGATAAAAGATTTAAATATAAGACCTCACATTATAAAAATATGAGAAGAAAATCTAGAAAATACCATTCTTGACATCAGCATTAGCAAATACTTTTTGGCTAAATCCCTAAAAGCAATTGTAACAAAAACAAAAACTGATGAATGGGACCTAATTAAACTGAAGAGATTCTGCATAGCAAAATAAACTATCAACCTACAGAATGGGAGAAAATATTCACAAACTATTCATCCAACGGAAGTCTAATACCCAGAATCTATAAGGAACTTAAGCAATTTAGAAAGCATTCTATGTCTTTTGATAGGGGAGTCTTATTCATTCACACTTAAAATAATTATTGATAGGCAATTGCTACTACTGTTAACTTGTTTCTGTTTTTCTTATTTTTTATTCCTCTCTTTCTTCTTTCTCTTATCTTTTGTGTTTCATATTTTTTATTGGTATGTCTTCTTTTCTCTTTTTCCTTTGTGCATCTTCTATAGGTATTGTATTCATAGTTACTGTGGGAATTACATGAAATATCTTACGGTTTTAACAGTTCATTTTAATCTGATAACAACTTAAGCTTGTATACAAAAAATTTTACAATTTCAGTTATCTTATTCATACACTTTGTTACTGATGACAAAATTGCATTTATTTATATTGTATACCATTAATTTTTTTTAATTATAGCTATTTTGAATGCTTTTGTCTTCCAACTTTTACACTGGCTCTAAAAGTGATTTACAAGCCACCATGAGTTATCTAATATTCTGTATTTATCTTCATACTTAATTTTACCCATGAGTTTTATCCTTTCTTATGCTATCATATTGTTCGTTAGTATCATTTTATTTTATTTTTTTTAACTTAAAGAACTCCCTTTGCCCAAGCCTACGTCCTGAATGGTATTGCATAGGTTTTCTTCTAGGGTTTTTATGATTTGGGGTTTTATATTTAAATTTTAATCCATCTTGAGTTAGTTTTTGTATGAGGTGTGAGGAAGGGGTCCAGTTTCAGTTTTCTGCATATGGCTAGCCAGTTCATGACTAAAATACCCCAAAAAATTTCAACAAAGGCCAAAATTGACAAATGGGATCTAATTAAACAAAAGAGCTTCTGCACAGCAAAATAAACTAGCATCAGAGTGAACAGGCAACCTAGAGAACGGGAGAAAATTTTTGCAATCTACCCATCTGACAAATGTCTAATATCCAGAATCTACAAGGAACTTAAACAAATTGACAAGAAATAAACAACCCCATTCAAAAGTGGGCAAAGGATATGAACGGGCCCTTCTCAAAAGAAGACATGTATGTATGTGACTAACAAACATATGAAAAGAAACTCATCATCAATGGTCATTAGAGGAATGCAAATCAAAACCACAATGAGATACCATCTCAGGCCAGTCAGAATGTCAATTATTAAAAAATCAGGAAACAAGAGATGCTGGCGAGGCTGTGGGAAAATGGGAATGCTTTTACACTGTTGGTGGGAGTATTAAATTTGTTCAACCATTGTGGAAGACAGTGTGGCGATTCCTCAAAGATCTAGAACCAGAAATACCATTTGACCCAGCAATCCCATTACTGGGAATATACCCAAAGGATTATAAATCACTCTACTGTAAAAACATATTCACAAGTATCTTAATTGCAGCACTATTTACAATAGCAAAGACTCGTAACAAACTCAAATGCCCATCGATGACAGACTGGATAAAGAAAATGTGGTACATATACAGTATGGAATATTATGCAGCCATAAAAAAGAATGAGATCATGTTCTTTGCAGGGAAATGGGTGAAGCTGGAAGCCATCATTCTCAACAAACTAACAGAGGGACAGAAAACCAACCACCTCATGTCCTCACTCATAAGTGGAAGCTGAACAGTGAGAACACACGGACCTAGGGAGGGGAACAACACACAGTGGGGCCTTATTGGGGATGGAGGGGAAGGGGAGGAAAAGCATTAGATCAAATACCTAATGCATGTGGGGCTTAAAACCTACATGACGTGTTGATAGGTGCAGCAAACCACCATGGCACATATACACCTACCTAACAAACCTGCACATTCTGCGCATGTATCCTGGAACTTAAAATTTAAAAAAAAGAACTCCCTTTAGTATTTCTTATAAGGTAGGTCTAATGATTAATTCCCTCCGCTTTAGTTTGCCTGGCAAAATCCTTCTCTCTCCTTCACTTATGAATTAAAATTTTGCCAGGTGTAGTATCCTGGTTTGGCAGTTTTTGTTCCTTTAGGTCTTTGAATGTAGTAGTTTCCCCTTATTCACTGGGGATATCTATCTTAACATCCCGTGGATACCTGAAACTGAAGATAGTACCAAACCCTATAAATATTATGTTTTTTTCTATACATACACACCTATGATAAAATTTAATGTATAAAATATGCACAGTAATTAACAATAAACTAGAACAATTAAAATGTTATACTGTAATAAAAGTTATGTGATTGTTTTCTTCCTGTCTCTCATTCTATCAGAAGACTGTAATATTTTCAAACTGCGGTTGACCATGTATAAGTGAAATAGTAAAAAGCAAGATCATGGATAAGAGAGAAACTCTGAGTATCATCCCAGTCCCTTCTGCCCTGTGAGATTTCTGATGAAAATTCTGTTGGTAGTCTTATAAGAGGAAGAGGTTCCCCTGTATGTGACAAGTCACTTTTTTCTGCTAATTCCAGAATTTTTTCATTGCTTTTAATTTTTGACAATTTGATTTCAATGTGGCTCAGTGTGTATTTCTTTGAGTTTATTTTACTTGGGTTTCTTTGGGCTTCCTAAATTCTCTGAATGTCTATTTTCTTCCCAAGATTTGATTAAGTTTTCTGTCATTATTTCTTTGAATAATCTTTTGGGTAACTTCTCTTTTTTCACCCCAGGCATTACCACTTTATATATACATATATATATGTATATATATATAAATGAATATATATATATATATGTGCGTTCACACGTGTGTGTGTGTGTGTATTTTTTATTTTTATTTTTTGAGACAGAGTCTTGCTGTGTCGCCCAGGCTGGAGTGCAGTGGCCAGATCTCAGCTCACTGCAAGCTCCGCCTCCCAGGTATACGCCATTCTCCTGCCTCAGCCTCCCAAGTAGCTGGGACTACAGGTGCCCGCTACCACGCCCAGCTAGTTTTTTTGTATTTTTAGTAGAGACGGAGTTTCACCGTGTTAGCCAGGATGGTCTCGATCTCCTGACCTTGTGATCCACCCGCCTCGGCCTCCCAAAGTGCTGGGATTACAGGCTTGAGCCACCGCGCCCAGCCGTGTGTGTGTGTTTATATAGTAGTGTCCTGTAATTTTTTTATCTTTCTTCACTCTTTCTGCAATAATCTGTTTCCAGCTTCACTGGTCCTGTCTATTGCTTTACCTAGTCTGCTGTTGAAACCCTCTAGGGATTTCTTTTCAGTTCAGATATTGTATTCTTCACCTACATGATTTCTATTTTGTACTTTTAATATTTTCTCTTTGTAGAAAATTCCCACTTTATTCATGCATTTTTCTCCTATCCTCAGTAAACATCTATGACAGTTATTTTGAATTTTCTCTCAGGTAAATTATACACCTCCCTTTGCTAAAGTTAGTTTCCAGGTATTTATTTTGTTCCTTTATTTAAAACATATTTCCCTGTTTTTTCTTTATCCTTGTCTCTCTGTGTTGGTGTCTGCACATTAGACAAAGAAGGCACCTCTTCTAGTCTTCACAGACTGGCCTCATACGGGATAAGGTCTTCACCAATAAGCCTGTTCAGGGATTTTGCAGGCCTCTCATTTCTTTGTGTTAATCAAACCCACTTTCTTTGTTCTCGTTGGCCCTCACGGGTTTACAGTATGCCGGGTCCTGTCAGTGCTCCAAGACATTTACTGAGAACAGTTCTTCAGTCAGCCACCAGAAAAGTTGGGTCATTTGTACCCTGTACAACTCTTTCCCTCCTGGAGTGAAGTTGGGATCTCATTTGTTTTGGTGTTTACCTGTTTGCTCTGTGCTAAGCTTGGGGGAGGGTGTAGCAACTAGCTACAAGCTAGATCAAACCATCATCTTTGTTGTCACTGGCTCTAAGGTAACTAGAATATGCCAAGCATTGTAGTACTGTGAGACTGGCAAGACAGAAACTAGTCCTTTGGGAAGCTCCCGAAAAATTAGGGCATTTTTCATTAAAACCAAATCTTTAATTCTCCAAGGAAAGCCTGGGAGCTGGGATTTTTCATCTGCTAGCTATCTGCTGAGCCCAGGGGAGGGGCTGTGGCAACTGCCAGTCCAAACTACCATCTTTATTTTCCCCAATGGCTAGATTATTTCAGATCCCATCAGAACTTTGAGACTGGCAAGACAGCAATCATTCCTCTGTGGAGACCCTGGAAAGGTTGAAGCACTGGACATGCAGGTCATCTCTTTCACTCTTCAAGGAGAAGCAGAGACCTGAGGGTGGGTTCTATTGATTATATGACACTGTAGCAGGGGTAGGGATTCTAGTGAGAGGATGTGTCAAATTTCCATATTGGCCTTAATGTGTCTGGTTTCACACTCACCTGGGGTGCAGAAGTCTCTTAACAAGTCCTTGATTTTCTACAAAGAAAATGCTTCCATGAATTTCCTGAATTGTTGTTTTCATGGAACAAAGGAGGGTCCAAGGCTTCCTCTTCTGTCATCTTGCTGATGGTACCCTCACATAAATATTTTATGTATTATTTTTAATATTAAAATTTATAGGACATTTTTATATTAAGAATAAATTAAAATACTATAGCAGTTTTCTTATTACTTATTAAAGACCTATAAAATAACTCTTCCAACAGTTTCTCATTTGCATACTGATGAAACTATTGTGCTTGGCCAGGTATGATGGCTCACATCTGTGATTCCAGCACTGTAAGAAGATGAGGTGGGAGGATTGCTTGAGGCCAGTAGTTCAAGACCAGCCTGGGCAAAATTGCCAGACCTTGTCACTACAAAAAGTTAAATGAAAAAATTAGCCATGCATGGTGGCACATGAATGTAGTCCCAGCTACTTTGGAGGCTGAGGCAGGAAGATCACTCAAGCTCAGGAGATCAAAGTTGCAGCGAGAAACAATTGCACAACTGCACTCCAGCCTGGGTGACAGAGTGAAATCCCAATTAAAAAAAAAATCTATTTTCTTGTTATCTTTATAAATAACTTTAAAAATTGATTTTGTTGTAGTTTGCATTTTTTGTTTAAAATTATGTCTGCAATATTGACTTTCACATCAGGACGATTTTTACACATTCCACCTTTATAATGATTCATACGGCTTTTAAAATTCATTGCTCAAATCAGTGTATGGTAGAATTCCATGGCAGAATTGTGACTCACACATTGGCTGGAGAAGATACATGAAACAAATTTGCTAATTGATTCTAGATTCATGTATATATGTACAAAGAAAATATATCATGTTGTGTAATTGTTAAAATCCTAAAACAAAATATATACTGAGAAAAGAATTACATATTTTTAGTAAAAAAAGAAAGGAGAAATATAGTCAATACAGTAAATGTTACATTTTCCTATTTTTCTTTCATTATTTTTTAAACATTAGTTCTCATTTAATCTAATTATTTGTTGTGTTATCAAAACTTTAGCTAATTTTCTAAAACCTTCAATGGCTTTGACTCTGTTCTAAGACTTCATGCTAGCAAACAAATACACAAACAAAAAACTTTAACCTGTTACTTTCTAAGTGTTGAATATGACAAATTTAGGGAACCGTTTCTTTGAGTCCCTTTTATATCAGATGAAAAAAGTGAAGGACCAAGCTATCAGAGTACCTGGATTTAGACCTGCATCTGCTACTAACTAATTTTATTATTCAGGGGCCTCAGATTGTTTTCTTTGCAGGAAGGATGTCAGGCTAGATTATATACAGAGGCTGTGCTATATTTAAAAGTCTGTGGTTAGGCCCAATGCTTTGGGAGGCCAAGGAGGGAAGATGGCTTGAGGCTAGGAATTTGAGACCAGCCTGAACAACATAGCCAGACCCTGACACTTCAAAAACATAAAAATAAAAAAAAATAGCCAGGCGTGGTGACACACACCTGTACTCCTAGCTATTATGGAGGCTGAAGCAGGAGGATCACTTGTGCCTGAATTCGAGATTGCAGTGAGCTATAATTGTGCCACTGCAAAGAAAAAAGAAGTCTACTGTTAGATTCTTCCATAATTTCTCCTCCACTTAGGCATGTCAGATTTTAATCATCCTTAATAAAAAAAGAAAACATAAACTGTATTAACATTTATTTTCTTCAGGGTTTCTCTAGTAGCTCAAATCCATAGATGTTTATGAAAAGTTAGGATGCACTCTAGATTCTAGAAAACATAAAGGGAAGAAAATGCTGTCATAATTTAAAAAGATGATTAGGCTATAATAAAATTTTATATGTAGCTGAAGAAAAGAAAAATATTTTAAACATGTTTATAGTTAGCTGGATACCAAATTTAATGTTATTATTTAAGCAAAGACAAAAGAAAATATTCATCTATAAAATGATTTTCTTTCCATTATGTAAAATCTATCTAAATCAAAGGAGAAGAATCAAAATTAGGATAAAAACATAACTAATTTGAATAGAATCATTGGTGGAAGAAAAATAAAAATTTCCATTAATTTTCTTAGTGTGTTACCAACTAATGCTGAATCAATCTCCTACTCTTATATTTAACATTAAATGTATTCAGAAACCAAAGGACTAATGCATCTTTATAGCTTAATTTCTCTAGAACATACACACAGGTATTTGCATTAAAATATTTTAAAGATTACCTCTATGTATTCTTATAAATAAGAGTACACTAGGTAATATACTATACGCCCATTGATTAGTTCATTCAATAAGTATTTAACAAAGTCTTACCATGTAGTAGTTATTACTGTAAACAGATCAAATATTCCTACTTTCTTGGAGCTTACATTCAAGTGGGCAGAGAGAAACTAAACACTATAATTAAGAAACATAACAGACATACACACACTATGTTAAATAATAAGTGATAAGGAAAGCATTAAGTGGCAAAGGATTAAATAACATGTTGAGAAAGAAGTTGCATTTTTAGGTAGGGCAGTGGACAGAGAAGCCCTCATAGAGAATGTGATATTTCGGTTAAGGTCCAAAAGAGGAGGTGATGGATCTAGATATGGGTTTTGTCATGTCACACATACACACACACACACACACACACACACACACACACGAGGAAAAAAACACTAACAAAATAATAAAATAAACAAACACACATACCACTAGAGCAAAGACTCGGGCACACTTTTGTGGCTGGCATTGAATGAGCAAGGTAGAGACCAGTCAGCGAGTTTAGAGAGGGAAAGGGCATCTGATCCTAGAGAGTCTTTCTGAGGACTTGTGCTTGAATAATTTAGGACACCACTGGTGGGTTCTGAGAAAAAAAGTGAGGATAATCTGATATATTTGAAATATGTTGCTCTGGCTGCATTGTTGAGATTAGATATTACAGGTCTGACCGATGACTTAATCATGGCTCTACAGCTCACGTTACATATATTTCACTGTGGGATTTTCACGTAAAAGATGTTTTCAGAGACAGAATCAGGTTTCACTTAAGTAATTAATTATACGAGACAAACAAAGAATATGAAAAAGACAGAATGTGACTGCAACCATCTTCACAAAATTAACAAAAGCAGCCAGTCCAATATGACATCGTTCCTACAGAAATATGTGACCACCTATCATATTTTTATCTAAAGCTTATTGTACCTATAAATAGAGATGGAAAATAATTGAATTCTAATTCACTTTCAAGGGAGCTTTTCTATCATTAAGCTGTTTGTTGGCATTAAGATATTCAATACAAAGATAAAAATCCAATCCATTTTTAAAGAAAAACATCAGAAGCCATAAAAATTCATAAACATGTGCAAAAGACTTCGCTATCTTACCATCTGGGAAATTATAAAGATAATTTTACACAAATTCTATTGCAGGTGGTAGAGCTGAAAATTCTTGGCATTCTGATCATTGTAAGAGCAATAAATGGTGTATTCACAGGGCTTACACAATATGCAGACATATAAGCATGCTGTTTATTTATAGTCATGTCTGTAAATTGCTGTAGTTTAAGTTGTATGAAAACAGATGTTAGAGATAAGCATCTACTGAAAGAACCAACTGCACCACATATGACAATAATATATTCTCCTTCATTAAAAATAAAGGTTCTGAAATAATAGTATATACAGTTGCTATGAATTCATATGGTCTTTTTAATATTAAGCTGTTAATATTCATTGACTGATACTTGTTTTCACTTTTCTTATTGATTCCCTTTTTTGCTTGTGCTAAGCCATCTGTTATAAAGCTAGATTTATTTATAAAAATACCTTCCGCTCGGTTAGAGACAATCAGAATTTAGGTTGTAATGGCATTTCATACCTTTTTTTGATCCCTGTGGAGAAGGAAGTCTCAAGTTGACCTTCATGTATCTATTTAAGGAAAGTTATTATTGAACTGCTGTACTTGATAAGGAGATCTAATTCCACAGGAATAGTAAAACTGAAGAAGAGGATAATCATATTTGAAAAAGGGTAGGCTTATTCATTCAACAGAAAATAGAGAAGAGCAAAGCAATATTAGGGATGATGCTCTCATTTAGTACAAGGTGAAGGGACGCTTAAAAAGGGGACACTGGTTCAAAATCCTCCAAGAGCAAATTTTAAAATATTAATTCATACGTGTAAACAAAGACAAAGCTTTACAATTTCTACAGCACATTCTTTGTGGTAAGCAACTTATCATTATTGAGCTAGTGACTTGTTTATACTATTTAAAGATTTCTATTAGAATACACAGGCATCTATTGTTCATTTATTGTATTTAAACTGTAAGTATAAAATATACATCAATTGGGGTTAGACTGAGTTAAAATGACAAATGACAATGTTGATTTAAGAAACAAAGGGGAAATTAAGTAACTGTATTTCATTCCCTAAGCATCGCTTAATTACATGCCTTTGATTTCCAGAGAGCTAAGACCAGAAGAAAAGAAAGATTAGGTAAAACAAGCAAACTATGGAAGCTTCATAAGTTTAAAAAAATCTAAAAGCTGGTTAGTTCAATGTAGGGTGTTCCAATCTTCTCAAGAAATTATTTTCTTCGGCCGGACGCGGTGGCTCAAGCCTGTAATCCCAGCACTTTGGGAGGCCGAGACGGGCGGATCACGAGGTCAGGAGATCGAGACCATCCTGGCTAACCCGGTGAAACCCCATCTCTACTAAAAATACAAAAAACTAGCCCGGCGAGGTGGCGGCGCCTGTAGTCCCAGCTACTCGGAAGGCTGAGGCAGGAGAATGGTGTGAACCCAGGAGGCGGAGCTTGCAGTGAGCTGAGATCTGGCCACTGCGCTCCAGCCTGGGTGACAGAGCGAGACTCCGTCTCAAAAAAAAAAAAAAAAGAAATTATTTTCTTCATAGAGGTGGCCAAAAATCACCCACTGAAATATAAGATTTTTCCTTTCGCTTGTCTCTTTAATTACTCCTATTCATTTAAGGACTGCCTGGTAGGTAACAATGTTGTGGTGGATTCTGTGAATAAAAATGGGTAATCCATATTTCCTTACTTTCAGGAAATATCCTAGGAAACAATTACAAAACAGTAAAAGGCAAGTAATCTTATGTTCTCATGGAGGTAAGTACAATATATTATAGGAGCAAAGAAGGGAAATCGGTTAAGAATTGATTTGTATTTAGTTTTGATGAAGTTTTGCAATTAATTAATTGATGGCAACTTTCCCAGAGAAATATCACTGAATTGAACCGAAATTTTGATTGTGGTATCACAGAAAGTGGATGAAAATTTAGATCATTAGGACATTAAATGAAAGTTGAGACAACAGTTCTTAAAGGGAATGATTAATTGGTAGAAATCTTAAAATATTAAAGGGGTAAAGATTCCTCACTATAATTCTAAGACAAGTAGTATGGAATATCACTTTTCTATACATATTTTCATTAAATTTGAGACTTAAATTGAAAGTCTTTATTGTTGTTACTAATATATATTTCTTAAGTGCACAAATAAACTAATTTCAAAAGAGTTTTTATTGAAATGCAATTTGTATTTAGTTATTGCCAGTTGATTATAACATAGTGAATTATGTCATGGATTATTACAAGTTCTGAATATTCCTAGACTTCTTTCAGCTTACATAAAATCTGCAGTCACTTTAATCCTCAGAGCCATAATAATACACAGGACTATAAAAAAGTTAGTGTGCAAGCTCTTAGTCATCACTTTGTCCTACCTTCAAAGTATCCACTAATAAGACATATTCAAAACTTAGAAATAAAGGAGAAAAGGGATTGCGTGTCATTTCAATGTCATATTAGAACACTGCCTAATAAAATCTCCTTAGGGTTAATGAACTAGAAGAATCCAATTTTTTTTGAATTGCTATTTACTATTGTTTAGAAAGCAAACTCTATATTCACGGTTAATTTGTAGAAAATTGATAATGTGAAAATGATTCTTCATCTGGTAGAGAAGGTATTTCTGAAGGTTACCAGACACCAGATCTTCTAGGAGACTAGCCAGTTTTGTATTTTATTGACTATTGTCTCATTCTAGCATTCTTTGTGCTTTGTTTATATCCTCATTTAAATCAGTTGTTTGGTTTTTGATTTTTGCCCTGCTTATTCCAGTATTAACAAATTAAGTTAAATTCAGCCATATATAACTAAACGTATAAGGGTCATATTTTTAGTATTTTGAGAATTAAATCTTGCCATGCCTCGAGGAGATCCAAGGAGATACTCCACATGTGGTATCACTTTCAGATAGGTCATATGGTCACAGCTTATTACTATTGTAGTTTAATCACCATTTTCATTCGTTTCCTGTTGCTATATAACATTTATCACAATCTTGGAAGCTTAAAACAATACAAAATTTTTTATCTTATAGATTCCATGAGTCAGGACTCTGGCATTTCATGACTGGATTCTGTGCTCAGGGTCTTACGTAGTTGAAATTGTGTTGTCATCTAGGGCTATGTTTTCACTTGAAGCTCAGGATTGTCTTCCAAGCTCATAGAGTTAGTTTGCAAAATTCAATTTCCTACAGCTGGGACTGATATCCCCATTTTATTGCTGGATATGAACCAGGGACTGTTTTTGCCTCTAAGTGGATGTGCACCATTTCTGCCACATGGCCCTCTCCATAATGTGATGTTTATGCATTCAAAGCCAGCAGGAGAATGTTTTGTTTTTTCTAATCTTTGACTTCTCCATCTCTGATCTGCTGACCAATATTTAAGGACTCACATGATTAGTTCAAACTCATCCTAATTATCCCCTTTTTGATTAACCTAAAGCCAACTGATAAATAACCTTAACCACATCTGCCAAAAATTCATGTAAATATTAGAAAGAGTTTCATAGGAGTGATTTCTCACAGTCCTGTTCACATTCAGGGATCAATTTTGCAAGCACCAGAGTTGTCAAGAATCATTCTACCTACCTGAAGTTCTCCTTCCGTCTTAATGAATTCTGTCTTCCAAATCCTGGAAGTATCCCTTTGCAATTAAAAGTCAGTTGAACCTTTCCATCACTTTCTCTAAACATGCTAACGTATACCTATAGATTGGGATGGAGACTGTTCAGACTCTTTCAATATGGCTCTTGGCCATCATGGAAAGTAGAAAAACATAGGATTTGGAGTGGTAGCAGGGAAGTGGTAAACAATAGTTCTGACCAAAAGAGAACACTGTTATAACATCCTTCCAGTAAAACTCTTGCAGAAAATCACGCACTGATTTAAATGAAGTGGATTTCCAGGTATCTCAAGCTGTGAGTGACAACCTTGCCTGTCACTTCAATAATGGAATCTAAGCAATGGTGAATCACATAAGCTTCCCTTTAGAAAATAACTGCCATCTCTGGATATTGACTCCGACATAGGTTCCATTAGGGAGGAATGCAGCTGTGAAAGACAGCATCTTTGCAGATTTAAAATGTTAGCAGAGCACAGTGGGTAGAGTACAAGTTCTGAACTCAGGAAATATGTGTGTGTGTGTGTGTGTGTGTGTGTACAATTTGTGACAGATGCAACATCTGTAATACTGTCACTGCAATAAAGATAATGAATATAATCATCATACCCTATTTCCCTATACCCCTTCATAATCCTTCCCTGCTATCCCCTCAGTTACCTTCACCATACTCTGACAATGATTGATTTGCTTTCTGGAGTTATACAGTATGTCTTTCTTCACTTAACATAATTATTTTGAGACCCATGTTGTAGCATGTATCAATAATTCTTGCATTTTTTCATTGCTAAATGCTTCTGAATGGTTGTGTTCATCCCAAAATTCATGTTTTAAAATCCTGACCCCCAAGGCGATGGTATTAGGAGGTAAAGCCTTTGAGGTAATAATTAGGTCATGAGAGTGGGGCCCTTATGAATTGGTTTTGTGCCCTCAGAAAAGAGAACCCAGAGAGCTAGCTGGTCTCGTCCCTGTAAGGACACTGCAAGAAGGTGCCACTCCATGAATCAGAAAGTGGAGCCTTACCAGACACCAGATCTGCTGACACCTGAATCTTGAACTTCCCAGACTCCAGAACTGTGAGAAATAAATTTCTGTTGTTTATAAGTCACCTAGTTTATGGATAATAGTCCAAATGTGCAGAGGCACTGATTAATATTCTGTTGAATAGATAAACCACACTGTAATTATTTATTTTGGTGAACATGTATTTGTATCCAGATTTTAGCTATTGCAAATAAAACTCTAATGCACCTTCATATATAAGCATCTATAGACATTTTCTTTTATTTCTCCTGAGTAAATATCTAATACTGGAATAGCTGGAACATATGTTACATGCATACTGAAATTTTAAAAAACTGCCAGCCTTTGTCCAAAGTGATTGTACCATTTTATATCCCCACTAGCAGTATATGAAGATTCTACATCTTTCACATCTTTGCCAACACTTAGTGTGATTTTGTCTCTTTAATCTAATAACTCCAGTAAGTGTGTAGCAGTATCTCTTTGTGGTATTATGCTACATTTCCTTAAGAAGTGACAATAGTAAATATTATTGTGTTTATTTTCCTTGTGTATATTTTATTTGATCAAGTGACTCTTTCAAATATTTGTCTTATTTTTAAATTAAACTTTGAAACCTACTGTTATATTATGGATACATGTCCTTTTGTGGGACGTACAATTTGTAAATACTTTCACCCAATGAATAGTTTGTCTTTTCATATTTGTGTGCTTTATAGAGCAAACTATTTTAATTTTGACAAAACACTATTATTTTTGTGCATTACTAAGGAAATCTTTGCCTAGCTGGGTTCACGGTTTTCTCATATATTTTATTTTATAACTTTTATAGTTTTCAATTTTATGATTCATTATCTATTTTTAATAAAATATCTATGTATGATGCAAAGTAATGATTGAAGTATACTTGTTTTATATGAACACCAGTTGGTCTAGTGCCTTTTGTAAAATTTGTAAAAAGACAATCTTTCATCCACTGTGTTTCTCTTTAACCTTTGTCAAAAATTGGTTGTATATTTATATGTGGGTTGTAGGTGCCAAGGGAAACCCTCCCTTTGACCCTTGGTCAAAATCAACTGACAAAAGGCAGATTAATAGGAGAAGTGTTTTAATAGGAGAAATTTATTATTGTGCATGAGGGAGAATCAAATAGTGACTGCCTTGCCACACAATGGGGTACAAATGGTTATAAGTCCTACATTTTAGGGGAAAGCATGATGGGTAAGTGTGGATAATTTTAAGGGGTTAATAAATACTTTTTAGGGAAATTCAGTGGACTTGAATAACATACAGTGGCCTGGGACAAAATCCGTTGGGCCCACAGAGCAGAGAATGGTTTGTAACAAAAGTCTGTCCATGTGCATTGACAGATTTCAGTCTTTCTTCCTGCTATATGAGTTCATTCAGTTAATGAAAACTCAGGGAAGAGACCAGAGGTAATTGTTTTCTTCTTTGATGGGTCTACATGATATGTACATAAGGAACGTTAGAGAATAAATTCATCCTGTGCTTAGAGATTGACAGAGGACTGAGAAACAGGATTAGGGGAGAGATCTTGGAGGCCTTGAGACTTCTTCAGTTTAGCATGTGAAAGTGCCATATTTTAGAGCATCGGTTTCTGGGCCCTACCAGTGCATATTTCTGGACGCTGTTCTATTCCAGTGACCACTTTGTCTATCTTTAAACTATGTTGTCTTGATAACTTTTGCTATAAGTCTTGAAACAAGGTAATCTAAGTTCTATTATACTACATATATTTTTGGCTCCTGAAGAGGTCTCGTGGGTTCATCAATACTTATCAATGCTTGCTTGCTTTTCTTTCTTTCTTTTTTTTTTTTTTTTTGTCGTTTGTCTGTTTGTGTTTCTTTCATGTCATTTCTGTTATGATAGATGCATGTTCACCAACCTCTGCTTTTCCATTTTTGCTTTTCTTTGCTATTTTTGGTCCTTTGCTTTTGCATCGGAAATTTATAATAGGTTTAGTTTTTACAAATAAGCCATTGACATTTTGATTGGGATAGCATCAAATCTGTAGATTAACTTGAGAAGAATTTACATCTCAACAAGATTTATTCTTCCAACTCTTAAATAGTACGTCTTTCCACTTATATGTATTTAGGCTTATTTAATATCTCCCATCAATATTTTATAATTTTCAGCATACAGGATTTTCACATTGTTGTCAGACGTTTGTATGCTAGTGATTATTTCACATGATCTATTTCAGAAAAAAAAATTATTTACTTTGAAAGGTATTTCTATTAAAGTAGAATTCTTGGATGACAGGTTTTCTTTTTTTTTCTTTTACTGTTTCCTTGAACACACAATTTTTTTATTTTTTATTTTTTGAAACTGAGTCTCACTCCTTCGCCCAGACTGGAGTGCAGTGGCGCGATCTCGGCTCACTGAAAGCTCCACTTCCCAGGTTCACTCCATTCTCCTGTCTCAGCCTCCCAATTAGCTGGGACTACAGGAGCAGGCTACCACGTCCCGCTAATTTTTGTACATTTAGTGGAGACGGAGTTTCACCGTGTTAGCCAGGATGGTCTCTATCTCCTGACCTCGTGATCCACCCGCCTTGGCCTCCCAAAGTGCTGGGATGACAGGAGTGAGCCACCGCGCCTGGCCCTTGAACACACATTATCTAACCAGGAATCTATTGCATTCTTACTTTTACTTCTCTATGAAACATGTATTTTCTTCTTTAGTTACTTTTAAGATTTTTTTATGGATCACTGGCCTGTTTATTCAGTTTTATTATGATGTGTGTTGGTGTAGATTTCTTCTACTACATTGTGCTTGAAGTTCATTGAGCTTCTTGAGCTTGTGGGCTTATAGATTTCTTCAAATTAGGAAAAAAGATCAACCATAATTTATTCATATATATTTTCTGTTCTGCCTTTTCTTATCTCTCCTCCAGAGAATCCAAGAACATTAATTTTGTGACTCTTGATGTCCTATAACTCACTAATGTTTTCTTTCTTTCTTGTTCATGTTTTTGTTTTCTTTTCTCCTTGTATTTCACCTGGTTAGTTTCTATTATATGTCTTCAAGTTCATCTACCTATGCTTCTGCAAGCTTTATGTCATATTCCCACTCACTGTATTTGTCTTCTTATACATTACAGTTTGAATCTAGAGAGGTTTTTTCATAAGTTTCATGTTTCTACTTTACTTTTGAATATATGAAATACAGATTTAATAATTATTCAACCACCTTTGTCTGCTAATTCTAATATGTGTGTCAGTTTTCAGCTTTTATTTTTTTATCATATATAGGTTGTATATTGCTGTTTCTTGGCTGGCTTAATAACCCACCTACTGAACGTTAGACATCAGTTTTACCTGTTGATTGCAGGATAATTTTGTATTCTTATATTTTTTAGCTTTGCTTTGATATGCAGTTAACTTACTTGCAAACAGAGTGATGCTTTTGGGTCTTGCTTTTAGAATTTGTTTGACCTCACCCAAGCAGTGCTCATTCTAGAACTAATTATTTCATATCACTAAGACATGACTCTTCCATGAATCGTCCCAAATTCCCTGTGATTTTTGTTTGTTTTCCAATCTTACTGGAGAAACAGGCATGATTCCTGACTCTTTGTGCATGCCAGGTACCCTTAACTCTTATCCTTTCACATGATTCTATCTTTAGTCTCTGGTATTTTCCTCGCATGTATGAGCAGATCAATATTTAGTTGAATACTCTTAGAATGTCAACTGAAGATTTTTCTGCTTCTCTACCTACGCAACTCTTGCTTTTCTTGTACTCTGTCCTGCAAACTCTTGCTTTGTCTCTCTGGATCATCATCTCCTTAACTCAGGGATTCTACTGTGCTCCATGTGAGTTTCTTCTTCCTGCACTGCAGCCTGGAAACTCTCTTAAGTCAGCACGCTGGGACAGTCATGGGACTTACGTCATTTGTTTCTTTCAGGGGTATCTGACTTTCATTTCCTGATGCCTACTGTCTTGTCAGCTGTTGTTCCATATATTTGTCTATTTGTTGGTTGCTCTAATTGAGAAGATAAATCCTGTCTCTGTTACTCCATCTTCTGCTTTACATTCCTGAATCTCTCTACTTTCCTATTTCTTGCTGTTTCCACATTACGTTCACCACCATGTCTGACAGCAGTCTCTGCCCTGGTTTTGAATTTCGGTATGCCCATTGCCCTCTGGGTGTTTCCATTTCAAATCTGTAAAATAGGAATAATAACAGTATCTGACAGGTTTGAGGGTGACAAAAATTGAGATAGTAAGCTTAAAGTTCTTATTATTCCTATCTTGGATTCTTACTCCATTTATCTAAGATTCTATCGACCTAAGAAGATTAAAGATTTCACAGTTATGTGATCTGCTTCAATCCCAGGGATAGGAAGGGTACTATTTCAGATACTATTTCAGAGGTCAGACATAGTTACTAAATGGATAAACATGTTTTAAAGTTTTTTTAAATTTTTATCACAATGTTTAGAGAAAAAATCAACATAGAGACAAAAGGAAGTCAGAAATTTAAATCTGATAGTCTGTGATGGTATATCTGAGAGATAATCATATTTTACCCTATACGTTCAGATAAGCAATTTAGATATTTAAAATATTCCTATTAGAACATTTTGGATAGAGAACCTATAGGATTTTGTATATGTTAGATAACATCAAGGGAGAAAGAAATGAAAATTATCAACTCATAAGAAGATGCATCATTATAAAATGGGGAGAAAGAATAAAGATTGAGACGAATTGGGAAGATACACATCAAGTGATGAAATTTTAAGTTTAGTTAGAAATTCAAGTGTATATGTCAAGTAAACAAAATGTATGACTCTGCATCAAAGCATATAAATATGAGCTGGAAAAGATAGCATTATTTGGTACATAGAGAATATTTAAATTCATGATGTGATAGATGGTGAATTATTAAATACTCATACAAATCATCGTCCTTAAACAACAAAAAAAATAAATGATAATTCAAATGGTACAGATCAATATACTGCATTTTGAAATAATCTGAATCTTTCATAAATTATTTCAGGAAAATATTATTATAACTTTACTATTTATTTGGGGTTTGGATTAAATGTACAAAATTCTGAACAATGTATACAGAAGCATTCTCAGAAACCAATTGCTTTTGGGACTTCTCTGTTTTCATCTTATTACCTGGGACATTGGAAAGCAACATGAATGACATATTACCCTGTGGCATCTTGTCATAGTTTAGGCTATTCATAGTATACCCCAAAATGTACCAAGTTAGCCTTAGTCACTAGTCTTACTTACTAACTACAGATCTTTGACAACACCAGAGTCCATGCTGTCCTTCCTGGGTCATGGTACAAGCCCTCTATCAGAACTACTAATAGGTTTTTTTTTTTTTTTTTTTTTTTTTTTTTTGATGGAGTCTCACTCTGTTGCCAGGCTGCAGTACAGTGATCTTGGCTCACCGCAACCTCTAACTCCCGAGTTCAAGTGATTCTCCTGCCTTAGACTCCCCAAGCAGCTAGGACTACAGATGTGTGCCACCATGCTCATCTTATTTTTGTATTTTTAGTAGAGACGGGGTTTCACCATGTTGGCCAGATGGTCTGGATCCCTTGACCTTGTTATCCGCCCACCTCTGCCTCCCAAAGTGCTGGGATTACAGGCATGAGCCACCATGCCCGGCTAGGTTTGGTTTTTCATCAGTTTGGCGACAAGCCTAGCCAACACACAGGTTATTTTTTATCTTTCCTACCTGACTGATAGCTGATGTGATTCTCCTGGAATACTGCGTCTATTAGATCCCTAAAAACATGATTAAAATAGACAACTAAAATTCTGACATCACATCTAGCTTGACATGTCCAGTTCTAATCAAGTCACTATATAAGTTCTTGCCACAGGGTATTTGTAGCATAAAACAGGATGGGTACAACACAGCATGCAGATAAAACATGTAGCCCACTAAACTGTCCATTGGGCTGTCTTGTCTTAAATACAGCTTGGTATGAGTGGTCATGAATAGCATGTCTGCATCTCAAAAGGAGAATTATTTGTGATATTTGGCCACAATATCAATCCAAAGTCCCCATCTCTTGAAGCTGCTCAGCTACCATGCCAGTTTTCTGAAAGGCATTTAATCTTCATTCACTTTTAGTATATTCAAAGGAGAAAGTCAAGTGCTGACCTTCCTGGAAGGTGGCATAAATTGGCTTCCAATCATTCCTTGGCAGGAGTCTTAATTTGTCAGGTTGTTTCAAATCCACACCTTGGACAGAAGCTAAGCAACATGATCCAAGTGCAGTATTTATCTCGAGATATATTTCAATAAAAACAAAATAGTAAACAGTCTACAAATCATGAATCCAATGTTAGTTCCAACTGATTGAATCAGAGGACATTGCAACACGTTTTTTTCTCTATATTCTCCAGATTGACTACTTAGGCAGAACCTATAAATCAGCAAGTCAATTTCCATTCTTTGTGCAAATGGCTATTTTTACAGATCACGTGGCTTTTCCCACACATGCCATTAGTTAACACCAGATCTTAATCATAGCTAAGACTATTATTCTCTTGCTCTGAGATACTGTTATGGGATTAAAGTTGCTGCATTCATCACTGGGATTACAACCGACATACGGTTCCTTTCCCATTTGCCATGAACTCTTCTTTCTTTATTACTTAACTGACATTCTTCCTTTTTTGAAGGGGCGTTCTGGCTTGGACATAATGCTTTACCCATAGACAGAAACAGCAGTGATAATTGCCTCACCATATCCTGTTGTTATCTCATTTCTAAGGAAGAAGTTTTACGACTTGATAGGTAAAAACTTATAAGACTGTTTCTGCCACTTAGTAATCAGGATACAGTCATAGTTATACCTAAATTAGCTAGAAGGGCTAAAATTTTGTCTGACCCTAAAGTTTATTTCGGACTATTCCCTGACAAAGTTAGCTAATAGATATTACATCTTATGCATCAACATTGTTCTCTGCCCCGGCACATGTAAATGCAGTCCTTGCCTTAGGGCAACAAAATCAGGCAAATCCAAAGAAGACATTTTTAAAATTGGACAGATATGAAGTTGTATTACTGCATTATCACTCAAGACCTCAATTTCATCTCCTCATTGTAGTAACTGTTCCGATGAAGTTCTTCCTTTATGTCTGTCATATTCTGTCAGGACATGTTCATTTAATTGATTCAACCAGCCTCTCAAATTTTCTTACCACCCATTTTATTATTAGTGTACATTATTCAAAATTGTGGATTCAGTGAAACAACTACTCTGAGGATATTAAGAAATGTAATATATATATGTTTAAAAGTGTATGTTCTTGCTTGCTTGCTATACATTGATAGGAGTAATGTGTGTAGGTTAATTATAATAAATATATTTTGGTGAGCCGGATTAACAGACTGTTTGCTATTCTAAACCTTAATTGTATTTTTCACAGTTACTTTTGAAACTGAATAAACGAAGCATAGAGTAAAAATGCTGGAACACTGGGTGACAGAGCGAGACTCCGTCTCAAAAAAAAAAAAAAAAAAATGCTGGAACACCCATCGGTAGCCCCCCCGGGGCTACTGGCAGTAGTTCAAGTACACCGGTAAGGTGCTGGCCCCCCGAGAATTAAGAATTCCATCTAGAGCCATCTTAAGGAGATTGGTTTCCTGCTGGCACAAGCAGAGTTTCTTACCACATTAGTGGTTTCATCTGATTTGAGGACCAATTGTGTGTGCACAGTCTGAGTGTATTATGCCTACTCATTTCATGAACTCATGAAGCTAACTGTCAGTGTCTGACTCAGGTAGTCTCTATAGCATTCCAATCCCTTAGCTGCCTGCTTGGTCTTTTTGGAGGACATCTACATGAATGACCTGATTGTTTCTGTAAATTTCCACAAAGACTTCCATAACTGAGTAACTCAAACAGAAAACAGAAGACGTGCTTGTCACACAGTCAGCTAGGACCTCCCTGTCTCAATATACTATAAGGACAATGGCTACAGCACAAAGGTTAGTACCTGTCCAAACACTATTCTCAGAGCGGGAGCCTCACTCCTTTTCTTTCTTTTCCTTTTTTCTTTTTCTTTTCTTTTCTTTTCTTTTCTTTTCTTTCTTTTTTTTTTTTTTTTTTTTTTTTTGAGACAGAGTCTCGCTCTGTTGCCCAATCTGGAGTGCAGTGGCATGATACTGGCTCCCTGCAAGCTCCGCCTCCCGAGTTCATGCCATTCTCCTGCTTCAGCCTCCCTGAGTAGCTGGGACTACAGGTGCCCACCACCACGCCCAGCTATTTGTGTGTGTATTTTTTAGTAGAGACGGGGTTTCACCATGTTAGCCAGGATGGTCTCGATCTCCTGACCTCATGATCCACTCGCCTAGGCCTCCCAAAGTGCTGGGATGACAGGAGTGAGCCACCATTCCTGGCCCCTCACTCCTTATGTGCCTGTCATTTAAACTGCTTTCAGTTTTCCCTAGTGTAAAAATGTGGAGTTTCCTCTTCCCCTGGGGTTTTACACTATCCACTAAGTATATTGCAATCAATTTCCAAAACAGCCATTCGACTCTCAGTTCTAGACATTAATTGTGGCCCAATCAGCATGATTTGCTTTGCTGAAAAGAAAACATAGGGTTTAGACCACACTGATTAGGGGTCAGGGAGATCCCTCAAGAGCTCTGTCATCAGTTGTGCAGGCAGGGGAGAAACCTGGCCAGTATGTGGGAATGCATAATGAAATTTCTCTGATATATGGCTTTGAATATCATCTCCACTTTATCAGTGAGAATTATTGTGCTGTTCTCTCTCTCTTTGGGACTCTTTCTCCAACATTACCAAAGACATGGTAGATATTACTATTCTCAAAATTATCTGATATCCTTAAGTAGCAGGAAAAGTCTCTTTCAATGCCCAATTGCAAGTTAGAAATTGTCTTCCAAAAGGCTCCACAAGTGGTTGCATCCAGCAGTTTTAGAGCTCAAAACACAAGAGGTTTTGGATGAAAATAGTGGTACTTATTGCCTGCCAAAGGGTTCAGTCTGCATAAGTTCTAGTTGCAAGCACATTTAAAATCTTATGATCCATAAAGTTATAACGTACCACTGAGAGTATGTGAACAACTGCCTTTAGTTAATCTTTTAATATTTCTGCCCCAAACCCATTTCCAATTTAGATTTAATCTTGGTGACTTTATGGATAGAAGCCAGCAAAATTCCTACGTGGGAATTTGGGTTCACAAGAACCCAATTAGTAAAATTATAATTGATTCTCATAGTTTCAGGAGAATCTCTGATTTTATTGGAATATATGATTTATCTAAATCTCACACATTGGGCTAGACCTTGACATTTAGCTGAATTCAGCCAGCCTTTTATATTTCACATGGGTGACTGAAGTTTTTAACTTGTCCTTCATGTATTTACATAAGGAGTTCACAAACTGGCATCACCAATACAGTGAACTCTCATACCATTGTTTTCAGATCCAGGTACGTGCAATACCATACTAAGACCATTCTGGTGAATTCAAATGTTTTGGATCAGGACCATAAATGTAATGAACGTAACGAACGCGGGTCATGCATATACTTTTAGCGATGATGTCTTCTGCTGGCTCCAGGCTCACCTGCAGACTTTCTTAATCCTTTCATGAGCATTTCATTCAGATATTTCTAAGTGAAAAAATGATGTCAAGATAGAAAGTTAAGAGATTGGTATCTATTTCAACCATTAAAAAAAGAGGTGAAAAGTAATTGTCATCTAGTTAAATTTGGTCAAGAATTAAAAACTAAAGAAATGTAACAATTGAGACAGTCTGTGGTAAAGAAAAAAATATGGTTTTTGGAGTTTGACACAGATGGGTTTCTATCTTACCTATATCACTTAGAAACTATGTAATATCAAGAAACCAAACTGAACTATCTTTATCTGCAAACTATATTCATCACTGTTTTTTATTAAATATTGAGGATGATAATATATCATACCTTGTAAGGATGTTCAAAGAATTAGAGAGAATTTCTGAAAAAAAAAAAGTGTGCTTTAATAGAGCAGATGATCCAAAAAAGTTGATGTTATTAATTTCAATCAACTGAAATAACACTTACACAGGATAAAGTAATACAGAATATTTAGAAGGAATTACTTGGTAGATTAAGTTAAATAATCAGCCAATTCTATTGGGACAAAGATACTAAAAAAGACAGGACAGAGTTAAATACTACAATCTTGTTGCTTATATTTTAGGCCAAGTAGATGAATTTTCTCCAATGACTTAAACTTCCTTTGGTATCTAAATTGGTTATAAATTTGTGGCATTTTTATATTTCATTATGACCTCATATATTTGAAAATTATGAAAATTATGACAAATATTAAAAATTATATTTCCACAGATTCATCACTTCTGGTTTTATTCCTAGAGTTCAGAAAATTGAAGAATTTTGGAATGAGGCCATATAACACCTGTATAACTCTCCTGATATTATTTTTAATAATTAATTAATGTGTAAAAGAATCATAATGATTCCACAAAAGAGAATCTTTTCAAGGACAACAATTTGACGAATTTCTACCTGTTTTTAACTTACATACAAAATTTGTTTTCATAATTAGTTCCAAGAGAAGGGGCTCACTATGGCAAGTCTGTTTCCTGATCTCCTTCTTCCCACATAAACATGTTTTCTTACATCTGTCCAGACAGGCATGAGATAACAGTGGTATATCCAAGAATGCTCATACAAAGAATTCTATCTAGTTTTATGTGAAATATTGTACAACATAGATATCTTTTGATTAACAACAGGGATTAAGAATAATATTTTGTCAATACCCCATTTCCTCTGGGAACTGGCATACTTTGCTCACACTGCAATAAAATTTTGACTTGCTATTAGCAAACTTTGACCTTGTTTCTACAGATTACTCTGCACCCAACAGTCAATGATGTAAAATATTTTACTTTCCATTTGTGCCAGGGCTATTGTTATTCTCGATTCCTCTTAAAACCTGTAGCACCTTCTTGCCGCCTATGTTAATTCATTATAGTAGGGAAGCTCTTCTTCACTCCTGATTTAGTATGTTTTGATAAAAGCATGCTAGTAGCAAATGTTGATATTTCTTCGAATTCCTTAATTATAGAAATAAGGTTTATTTTCAAGACTGTTTTACAATTATTTTACGAGCACTACCAGGAAAATTTTTACTTAAATTTGTGTTACAATTTTCAACTGTTAATGGATTTGTTTTGCTCTACTTGTAAATCATGCATTATGTATACTTGCTGAAATATCTAATGTCACTAAAAGTTATCTTAAAATGAAAATATAATAACAGGATTATCTCTAAACATAGTAGTATTTTTTAAAGAGGAGTTGGTGTTTGTATCACATTATGACTCAGTTTTTAAAAATCGAGAATTAAATATGATTATATGAAAACAGATATTAATGCACTTAGCACTTTAATTTTTCTTTTTCACAAAACTGGTAATTATACAGGATTGAAAAATAAAGAAAAACAAAGGAGTAAATAAAGAAAAAAAGATTTGAGAGACATATGATGAATAATTTAAATCAAATTAAAAATAAACTACTGGGTAACAGAAACAAAAGACAAAATATGAATTTACATCAAGGAGACTGAGTTCCTCCAGATAATTTCTATCTCATTAAATATGAAAACAAAATGTCACTTGATTTAGAAAGACTGATGTGGAATTTTATATAAATAAGAAATAAATTCTACATGTTCAGAGAAGATAAAAGTGGTTTAAATACATGTTATGGAAATCCCCAGAAGCCGTGTCACTCCCAAACTGGAGAACTCCAGAGAAGGGTTTCTAAGTCTGGGAATAACATGTAAGTACTATCTCAGTCTCTACCTCCCCATGGAATATCTGCGGGCAGTTCCCTGACTGAGGGAAAGGCAGTGACTGTTACATAGTAACTTGACCCATTTCCCTATAGGAAGTTACTAGCGCCCTTTTCAAAATCAAACTACGGCGTGGGGCGGGGGGAAGAAATCTCTTTACAGTCCATTTCGGATGGAGAAAATATCACAATGCACGGATAATTTGCTAGGGGTAAGGGAGAAGAAAGAATTATCTGAGTAAGTGTTTACTGAGCCTGGTCTGCTAGCTAACTTATTTTATAAACACATTTAAAGTATAAAATTTATTCTTGCCTTCATGAAGCTTACATTCAAGGATGAAGAAAAACTCATGTGAAACCAGTATTCACATTCCAAAGCAGGCAATGGGGGAAAATTCCACATATTTTAAAAATAAAATGTTAGAGATATATATCACTCTATATATATGTGTTCATACCTATATAACCTATAAACACATACACATAAAAACTAGATGGATCTGCTTTCATTTTAAGTATTTCTTATTCTTCAGAATTTACTGCGAAGCATGTTTACAAAGTTTTAGAAAAATAAACCTTTTTTTCTGCTTTTTAGTTATTAAGTGGAAAGTACTATAATGACATCTATTTTGCTTCTATTATTGAGGAATTAAGCCAAATATGTACTCTGTTAAATCAATCAGGTAAGCATGGGAGGAGTTGATCTCAGCAAGATCCCCTTTTCAGTCTGTCACTTCTGGTAAATAAGAGTCTGCTAAGATTGTGCCACACACTGTGTATGCAAAGAGGGGTATCCCACAGTGTTTTTGTATGGCTTCAATTCCAAAAGGTAAAAAAAACACCCTCTACATTATAATACAGTTCACAGTATTTGCCACTGTGCAGTCTTGCAGATTCCTGAATAAGATATTTTATTAAACACAGAAAATAAAAATTAGCTTTCAAGTTTTTCAGAACTAGAAATGAGATTACTGATTTATAAAATGGAAAAAAATGATTCAATGCTAATTGCCCAACTCTGACTAAAAATTAGATTAAACATTATTTTCAAATATTAATTATAGTCAAATAAAATTTGCACTAATAAGCTAATACAGCAATGAATTTAATAGAAATTCAATTTGTATAGAATAACTACGGTTATAAGAAATCAGTAAGAACAATTTTTTTCTCACGTTTTTCTTTGATGTGTTTCCCCAAACAAACTCTCTAAGGGTACTTAATTCAAAGCAATTGCATAAGTCTTCACAGAAAGGAAGAGGAGGGAGTGGGAAGCAGGAAGACAGAAACAGGTAGAGAAAGAAACAAAAAAGGGGGAGAGAAAAGGAAAAACAAGTAAGTAATAGCAAAAGACAAAAACTAATGTTTAAGAAACAAACAGGACAGTTTATAAATTTGATGTTTTCTACCAAAGACAAAGTTTACAGTACCTGGAATAATACTATAGTTAGATTATTATTTCATAAATATTCCTTGATTTCTTGACTTGTTATAGTAAACCTCAATTCATTTTTCCAAGATGTTTCATAAGGTATGTGCACTCTCATGCAAAGAAAGTGTTCTGCCTTCAGTATAAATGATACCATCTAATTTGCCCCATTTAACTTTGTATACCTAATCTTAAGATCTAGGTGTGGCACATAGTAGCAGGCTAAAAAGTTGTTAAGTGAATCAATAAATTAAACTTAGACAATTCTGTGTAGTCAATTCCTTCTCTAGGAACATAACATTTTAGAAACATGTATACACATCAAGAATATAATTACATGCTTCTAACTCAAGTGCCTAAAAAACACAATATCTTTACTTTCTATACATTTTAGTTCTGGACTTTCAGCCCCTAGGTGACTAGGTGGCAAAACAGTTCATCTCAAACCTCCTAGAGCATCTTCTTTTATTTAAGATGATGCTATAACTCTGGATTCTTCTTAATAATCTTAAAATATTCAATAATAGTCTTAAAATATCCAAGGTTGAAGATTCAGATCTCTACCTTGAGTTAATGAATGAATTTCACACATAAGATTGGTTCTTAACAGAAAAGAGGCTGTTTGTTTACTCTAGCAGCTTTTGGATCAGTATAAACAAACAACCAAAAATGTCAGTAGTGTTAGAAAAATTGGAGTTATGAATAGAATGAATTAACTGTCCACGGAGGAATTTTCATGTTTGATACTCAGAAATGTAACTAAATTTTCTTCTCCAAAGAACCTAAACATAATTTGGAGAGAGTAGAGGCAGGTGTTCTGTAAAGTATAGTGTCTAAGAAGGAGCATACTAGAATGATAGGACTAGGTGGAAAGAAGTTATGAAAGTTAAATTTGTGTTTCCTTGTCAATTTGTTTACTTTTTTTCCCTGTGACCAATTCAGATGCTACAGAATAAGGCCCATTTATCTAAAAATGAAGATAAATCTCATATTTTGATATGCAATATCTGGTTTTAAAACACCTCTGCTTCCCAACAGAGGAAATCCCATAACTTGTAAATTACTTGTCATTTCCTATCTTTGATCACCAAACACATCAAAATTATAACCCTGTCTTTTTTTTAATAACCAAAAGGGACTATGAGTCAATGATGGCATCATAATGTGTGAAACAAAGTATATTCTCGAAACATGCATACCTTTGTATTAATTGATACAAAGAAAATTTACTTCTTGCCTCAAAACCTACCCGTTATAGTTTCTCTTTGTAATTCTATGCATTTGTTTTCCTTTCAACTATTGGTATAAAAAAGGAATATATTTTCTCTGATGCAAAATGAGAAACCAAGTTGATAATGCTGTGGACAAAAATTTATGGATATTATATTTGATATTGCATCGATTGTGAAATATTAACCATGAAGTTTAATGTTTACTTTTCAAGATCTGAACTCTGAGTTATTCATACAATAAAATCTTGTTACTAGTATTTTCCTATTAAACGTGGTTTGCAAAAGTTAATATTTGAACTTCTTCATATTGGTTACTGAATTTACCAAATGACAAAGTTTGGTATTTTTAGCACATTTTATCTATATTTATTTTATTTAAAAAAAATAAAGGCAACATCTATTCATTTATCATGCAAAATGTAATCAAACTTAATTTAATTAAGTTTAATATAGTATATAAGAAAAGTGCTGCTTTAGATTTCTGTGGTGAATTTTGACTTATCCCCAAAAATATATGTTTTATACTAAAAAAATCACATTTTGAATATAAACCAAATTGAAAACTTCTGATGCTATCAGGTAACTCAATTGCTAAAAATATTATTTCATATAGTAGTCCATCAAATTTTGGAAATGTGCCTTATGATTTTTAAAAAGTGTTTTTTATCTGTGTTAGCTATCCAAGAATATTAATAGAAAGAATGGGATAAAAAATAATTTAAGTATTAGATAACAGATCCTTTGGCTTACATCTTATAACCTCACTATGGCTCCTGAATACACATGATGGGAAAGAAGTGTAGCATACTAATTTTTAAAATATTATTTGAGATAAGCTGACAAAAGCAGTAAATAATTAGAGTTGAATTTAGCAATTCAGGCTATAACTATAACTTTCTTTTATCCTGTCCACTGCATAGACAATAAAGAATACGTTTAGTTTATATAGGCCAACCTTCATGAATAGATAGAATAGAGGATATGAACTGGCATTCTGTTTCAAGTCAATGCCAAAAAAATGCCATTTTCAAATCTAGCTGTTTCCCATTTAATCTTGTGAATTTTCTTCCATGAGATTCTCTTATAAAATATAAACATTCATGGGAGGTTTTTTTGTTTTTTATTTTTTTTTTGAGACAGAGTCTCGCTCTGTCACGATCTCAGCTCACTGAAACCTCCACCTCTTGGGTTCAAGCGATTCTCCTGCCTCAGCCTCCTGACTAGCTAGGATTACAGGCATCTGCCACCATGCCAGGCTAATTTTTGTATTTTTAGTAGAGACGGGATTTCACCATGTTGGTCAGGCTGATCTCAAACTCCTGACCTTGTGATCTGCCTGCCTCAGCCTCCCAAAGTGCTGGGATTACAGGCGAGAGCCACCTCACCCGGCCTCATGGGAGTTTTTTGTAATAATAAGAATAATCGTGATTATCATGACAATGGCTAACATTTCACAGTGTTTACTATGTGCAAGGTACTATTGTAAGTACTTTACATATAAGGATTTATTGCAACATTACAATAACTCTAGAAACAGATACGTTATCAATTTTATAGTCAAAAAAGCTGAACTACAGAAATGTTAACGTGCAAGGTTACATGTCAATTACTGACAAATCTAGAACACATTATACAAAATTTCTCTGTGATGTTGAGGACAAAGAATCACATTTCTCCTAAGATAAAGAAACAAAATGCACCATTCTATAAAAATATTAGCTGTCTGGATAAGGAAGCGTATATGCATGAAGAAAGGACATAAGACATAGAAATCATAAAAATGCATCTCTGATGAAGAAAAATATAATTACTCAAGAAATGAAATCATTTTAATAGCAACCTTTAGCTACTCTAGGGTTTTAATTTACAGCTTTTGTTTTAAGCATTTTTTTCTGGGTTGAATTTATATATAATACTGTTTATTGAAATCTTTTTATTATTTTCTCTTTTTTTTGATATTTCAGTGGTATTACATTGCATGAATGTACAACACTTTGCTTCTCTAGCTCTTAAAAGTGGACATAGTCACTTAGCCCATTAGATGCTCCCTCCCAGGACCTGAATTTCCACTAAGCTAACAAAAAGACTTCATCAAAGTGGGGAGATCATTCATAGTGACAGCACTGGGAGAGTTCAGAGGCAGCAAGAATCCAGTGATAGCAATAGAGGTTAGAGTGGAATTCTAAACACACGTTTCAGTTGTATCATTGATACGGTTTGGTTCTGTGTTCCCACCTAAATCGCATGTCAAATTGTCATCCCTGCATGTTGAAGGAAGGGTCTGGTGTGAGGTGACTCAATCGTGGGGGCAAACGTCCCCCTTGCTGTTCTCGTGATAACAGTTCTCATGTGATCTGGTTGTCTGAAAGTGTGTAGCACTTCCCTCTTCTCTCTCTCTCTCTCTCCTGCTCTGCAATAGTATGACATGCTAGCTTCCCCTTTGCCTTTCGCCATGTCTGTAAGTTTCCTGAGGCCTCCCAGCCATGCTTCCTGTACACCCTGCAGAACTGTGAGTCAAATAAACCACTTTTCTTTATAAATTACTCAGTCTCAGGTAGTTCTTTATAGCAGTGTGAGAACAGACCAGTACAATCATTATAGGTACAAATTTTCTACCCAGGTTTCCTTAGCTCTGCCCATATTCTTAGACTGATCCTCCAATATTGCCATGAATTCTCAGAGCTTAATGACAGCCTTTGAATTAAGTTTCTGCTTATTATAGCAGAATTGCTTTCTATTACTTGCCACCATGAATCTTTACTGGTCAACTCCATTCTTTCAATACCTCAAGATTATATGTCCAACACCCTCATTTTACACTAAACTGAGGTTAAAAAAAAGTTTAAAATTTCTGATTATACCAATAGATGCAGTTAATGACAGTGGTTAAATTTCCTTGTCACCAGGTCAATAGTTACCTGTAATTCTGAAAGGTATAAAAGTTCAGAATCATGAATCTTCTCATTTACGTTTTTGTTTATTAATTCATTCATTTACAAAATTATTGACATAGAAAAATGTCCACTTAGGTAAAGAAAAATTGTGTGTAAATAGTAACATACATATGGTCATGTATAAAATAGATGTGTGTACATTTTTGTAAATATATTAAGATGCTGCATTTTAAAATTAAAATAATGTTTGTATATGGGTAATAAAAATTTTTAAAATTGTATCATTAAATATTTTTTATATTGTCCATGATAAACATAAATTGCTTTAAAATTAGAAAAAGATGTGAGGGTAGATGACAGATAACAGGATTAATGTGCAGCTCCCACGTGGATGGACAGAACAATGCGTGGAGACTCACACCATGAACTTTTGCTCTAAGAATCATCACAGGAACATACCAGAAAAACTGAAAGAATTCACAGATTATTTGAAAGAAACAGCATGCCACTGCAAATTCCATGAGACAGGCAAAAACTATGAGTTCGGAAAGTGTGAGAGGGAGTTAAAACCTGCCTCCTAACACACACTCACACTGGGGAATCTGAAAATCCAGACTACAGGAGAAGGATTTAACCTTACCTAGAGCTGGAATGGATTTAGAGATCTGCATGAAATATAAAAGTGGAAGTAGCATCGGGAAGAGCCTTATAGGCACTTCCATTCTCCAGCTTGAGCCCAGGGAAGCCATCTCTGACTATACCTCACAGAGGCCCTCGAGAAAGGCACCCAGCGGACTTAGCAAGGGGTCACGAGGTGTAAGAAGCCTCCAGCTGAAATTTGTAATAATTCTGAATGTGCATGAAGTTTTCTTGAGCAGAATCCAAGGGGTGAACAGGAACTGCTGCAGATATCAGTGCAAGAACTGTGGTTGACATTGTGGACATTCAGGGAGGAGTGAGGCCTAAAAGCTGAGCATTCTTGCGCAATGCGGAAGCTTATAGCCTGTGGCAGTTTTGAGTTCCACACTCAGGCTGGCCATATCTAAACCGTTGTTGGCAGGGGACTAGGGGAGTGAGACCAGACTCGCCAACAATGTGGGAGTTGGCTGAGGCCTTTCACTACTGGCTATCCCCCCATTTCCCTAGCAAACTATGTGCCACAGCAGAGGCAGCCGTAGTCTCCTCTGGAACATAACTCCCTTGACATAAAAACCACACCCTCGTTCCCCACAGTGGCTGTGGCAATCCCTGCCCAAGGAGAGTCTGAGCTAAGACCTATCTAACCCTGCCCTCACCTGATGGTATTTCTCTACCCACCCTGGTAGCCAAACACAAAAGACATGCAATCCTTTATGGTCCTGCTCATCCCTGAGAAACCAGAATACTTTCCGCAGCCAACTTAGGGCAAGCTTATACCCTACCGCAATACTGCAGCTGCTGCTCTCCTGTAAGCTCCACCTCCGGGCTAGAGGCCAATCAACTCATGTCATTATAGCAACTTATTACAGAATAATCCTACTCCCAGGAAGGAGAAAACAACAGGTAATACCACCAACTGCCACATCCTAACTAACCAGAGGTGCTATATCTGTCCACGTGACAATTTCACTGCTAGCGTAATCATCATTCAAGAAAGCCAGCACACTAAACATCTATAACCAAGTATTCTCACAGAATCTGCTGCTCTCCCCTGCTACCCCCACCAGAGAAGGTACTGGTATCCATGGCTGGGACACCTGAAGACAGATCACATTACAAGACTACTTGCAGACATTCCCCAGAATCAGTCCAGAGCTGGTAGCCCTGCTAGGTGACTGTCCTGAGAAAAGCAATAATAATCACTACAGTGTAGTTGTCAAGAAGCCCATCCCTAGGGGAAGAGGAAGAGCACTACATCAAGGGATTACCCTATACAACAAAAGAATCTGAATAGCAGGCCTTGAGTTCCAGATCTTTCCATTGGTGCATAGTTTATTATAGCAGAGACATAACTGCAGCACTGGGTGCAGTAGGCAAAGTCTGTACCTATACCCTAACACACAGGTAGCTTCTGTGAACATTAAGGGCTTTGGAGAAGGGGTCCTTGTTCCCCTCTGGTACTACACTGCAGACACAGGTATGGCTTCCCCCAAAGCAATGCAGCATGAAGGCACAATCCAGGGTGAGAGCAGTTACAGTCTTTCTGGAAAAATCCAGGGTGAGAGCAGTTCCACAGGAGGAGCACATCCCAGATTCAGGCCTGCACGAGAGGCAGAGTCATAATTCCTCCCTACTTGGAGCACCGACATTCCTGTTGTAGCAGGACGAGCCATGGACAAAACCCCACAGACACCAAGATGGTGAAGGAAGTGGCTTTAATCAGCTGGAAGCATCGGCAGACTAGCATCTTAAAAATCTGAGCTTGTTGAGTGCACAATTTCTATCCCTTTTAAGGGCTCATAACGCTAAAGGTTTTGCATGTAAGGGTCGTGATTGATTGAGCAATCTGGGGGGGGGGGGGGTATGTGACAGGGCTGCATGCACCGGTAATCAGAGTGAAACAGCAGAACAGGAAGTTTCACAATGTCCTTCCATACAATGTCTGGAATCTATGGATAACATCGGTTGCTACGTCATGGGTTGAATTTTAACTACCAGGCTAAGGTCAGGCAGGCCCAGGCCTGGTTTTTAGGTCTAGTGCCTGGTGTCGGGCTGCCTGCCTTTAGTTTCGTTTCCTTGTTTCTTCTTAAAACATTATACAACAATATGGGGATCTCCTTCTCTCCTCTCTCACTATAGATGAAAAGAGATGCCTATCTGATCTGAATAGCTGAAATGCTACGAGAGTGAGGCTGAGAGGTAAATAGATTTCCTGCTGACCTGGCAGGAGAGTTGAGATAGTTCCCACTCATCACACTGATAAAACCTCAGCACATCTAACTGAGATCTCCCCCAGCCATCCTCATCAAGGCTGGGACTTCAGCCCACTGTTGGTTATTACATCTATCTGCCTGCCTTAGCCACAACCAGTGCCTATCCAGGGTTACCACCCCAATTGTCCTGAACCCTGAATCATCAATTGAGTAAATAAAACACTGGAAAAAATTAAATAAACAAATAAAATGTACACCACAAGAGAAAGAAAGAAGATTCAAGAGGCTCCTGCTATTCCAACACAATAGGAGAAGTGAAGTAGTTTGCATACCAAGAATATAATGACCACAACCAGCTTAAGGGAAGCCGGCACACAAAGACATTCTATGACTAAGAAATTCATACAGAATCTTCACCCCTACAAATATCAAGAACCAAATTAGGCTAAGATAAACATTAGTCTGGTCCTTAAAGAGTGGAGAAAAACAGTTCAATTAAAACTATATTAAAGAACAATTTGAAGAAATAGTCTACCCAAACGGGAAGCAACCAGAGAAGTAATTCTGGTTATGACAAAACAAGATTCTATGACACCCCCAAAACATCACACTGTCTGCCTAGCAATAGATCCAAACAAAAAAGAAATCTCTGAATTATCAGATAAAGAATTCAGAAGGTAGACTATTAAACTACTCAAAGAGATATCAGAGAAAGGTGAAAAACAACTTGAGAAATTTAAAAAAAATAGAGGATATGAATGAAAAATTCTCCAGAGAAATAGATGTTATGAAGAAAAAACAATCACAACTTCTGCAAATGAAAGACACACTTAGAGAAATGCAAAATGCATGGAAAGTTTAAACAAGAGACCAGAACAAATAGAAATTGAGATTACTGAGAAAGAATATAAATCTAAAAGTCTGTAAAACATATTTAAGGAAATAATCAAGGAAAACTTCCCCAGCCTTGCTAGAGATCTAGACATTCAAATCAAAGACGTTCAAAGAATACCCAGGAAATTCATCACAAAAAGATCGTTACCTAGGCACATGGTCATCAGGCTAATCTAAAGTCAAGATGAAGGAAAGAATCTTAAGAGCTGTGAAGCAAAAGCATCATGTAACCTATACAGGAAAACCTATCTGATTAACAGCAGATTTCTCAGCAGAATCCCTACAAACTAGAAGGGATTGGGTTCCTATTTTTAGCCTCCTTTGAGAAAGCAATATTCAGTCAGTATTTTTGTATCCAGCAAAACCAAGTTTCATAAAAGAAGTAAAAATACGGTCTTTTTCAGAGAAACAAATGCCAAGACAGTTTGTCACTACCAAGTCAGCACTGTAAGAATTACTAACAGGAGTTCTAAATGCACCAAAATAGAACCTCTTCAAAGTATAAATCTCACAGGATATATAAAACGATAACACAATGAAAAAAAAAAAAAAAAGCCCCACAAAGTATTTAGGCAACAACTAGCATGATCAATAGAATTGTACTTCACATCTCACTGCTAACATTGAATGTAAATGTCATAAATGCTTCACTTAAAAGACAAAGAATGGGAGAGTGTATAAGAATTCACCAACCAAGTATCTGCTATCTTCAAGAGACTCACCTAACAGTTAAGAACTCACATAAACTTAAGGTAAAGGGGTGGAAAAATATATTCCATACAAATAGATACCAAAAGCAAGCAAGAGTAGGTATTCTTACGTCAGACGAAATAGACTTTAAAGCAACAACCATTAAAAAAGACAAAGTGGTACATTACATGATGATAAAAGGACTAGTCCAACAGGAAGATATCACAATCCTACATATATATGCATCTAATACTGGAGCCCCCAAATTTACAAAACAATTACTACTAGACCTAAGAAATGAGATAGATGGCAACACAATAATAGTGGGGGATTTCAGTACTCCACTGACAGCACTAGAGAGGTCATCAAGACAGAAAGACAACAAAAAACTACAGATTTAAACCACAGAAAAAATGGACTCAGCAAATATTTACAGAACATTCTACCCAATGACTGCAGAATATACATTCTTCTCAGCAGCACATGGAACTTTCTCTGAGATAAACCATATTATAGGCCACAAAACAAGTCTCAATAAATTTCAGAAAATCAAAATCATATTAAGTATCTTCTCAGAAGACAATGCAGTGAAACTAGAAATTAACTCCAGAAGGAGTCCTCAAAACTATACAAATTCAGGAAAATAAAATATTCCGCTCGGTTTGATGTTTGATTCAACAGTGAAATCAAGATGGAAATTTAAAAGTTCTTTGCACTTAACAATAGTAGTGACAACTTATCAAAACATATAAAATTCAGCAAAAGCAAGTGCTAAGAGGAAAGTTTATACCATTAAATGCCTATATCAAAAAGTCTGAAAGAGCATGAATAGACAATCTACGGTCACACCTCAAGGAACTAGAGAAACAAGAACAAACCAAACCCAAATCCAGCAGAAGAAAAGAAATATCGAAGATCAGAGCAGAACTAAATGAAACTGAAACAAACAAAAATACAAAATATAAATTAAACAAAAATCTATTTCTTTGAAAGATAAGCAAAATTGCTAGACCAAGAGAGAATAACCAAGAAAAGAAGAGAGAGGATCCAAATAAGCTCAGTTAGAAATGAGATACTACAACCAATACCACAGAAATATAAAAGATCATTCAGGGTTACTATGAACACCTTTACACATAGAAATTAGAAAATCTAGAAGAACAAGATAAATTCCTAGAAGTATAAAACCCTCCTAGAATAAATAAAAAAGAATTGTAAACTCTGAACAGACTAATAACAAGTGCTAAGATCAAAACCATAATAATAAAAAAAAATTGCCAAAAAAAAAAGAAGTCCAGGACCAGATAAATTCAGAGCTGAATTCTAACAGACATTCAAAGAAAATTGGTACCAATCATGCTGCAACTATTCCAAAAGATAGAGAAGGAGAGAATCCTCCCTAAATAATTCTGTGAAGTCAATATCACCCTAATGCCAAAACCAGGGAAATGACATAACAACAACAACAACAAAAGCTACAGATCAACATCCCTGATGAACATAGATACAAAAATCCTCAACAAAATACTAGCTAATGGAATACAACAACATGTCAAAAAGATAATACATCATAATCAAGTGGGTTTCATACCAGGGATGCAAGAATGGCTTAACATATGCAAGTCAGTAAACGTGACAATCATATAAACAGAATTAAAAACAAAAATCATATGATTATTTGGATATGTGTATGCAGAAACACTTTAGACAAAATCCACATCCCTGTATAATAAAAACCCTCAGCAAAATTGTCATAAAAGGGACATACCTCAAAGTAATAAAGGTCACACATGACAAATCCACTGCCAACATTATACTGAAAAGGGAAAAATTGAAAGTATTCCCTCCGATAAATGGAACAAGACAAGGATGCCAACTTTTACCACTTCTATTCAACATATTACTAGAAGTCCTAAGCAGAGCAATCAGACAAGAGAAAGAAATAAAGGGCATCTGAATTGGTAAAAAGGAAGTCAAGCTGTATGATCGTATACCTAGAAAACCCTAGAGTCAACCAAAAAGCTTATAGAGCTGACAAATGAATTCAGAAAAGATTCAAATCAATGTGTACAAATCAGTGGCACTTCTCTACACCACCAGCAACCACATTGAGAATCAAAATAAGAATTTAATCCCTTTACAGCAGCTGTGAATAAAATAAAATTAAATTAAATTAAATTAAATTGAATACTTAGGAATATTCCTAACCAAGGAGATGAAATATCTCTATAAGGAAAACTAAAATCTTGCTGAAAGAAATCATAGATGACACAGACAAATAGGAATACATATAACGCTCATGAATGGGTAAAATCAATATTGTGAAAATTACCATATTGCCCAAAGCAAACAACAAAGTCTCATCAAAATATCATCATCTTTCTTCACAGAAGTAGTAAAAAAAAAATCCTAAAATTCACATGGATCTAAAAAAGAGCCCCTATAGCCAAAGCAAGACTAAGCAAAAAGTACAAATCTGGAGACATTACCTGATTTCAAACCATACTAGAAGGCTACAGTTACCAAAACAGCATGGCACTGGTGTAAAAATAGGCACATAGATGAACAGAACAGAATAGAAAACCCAGAAATAAAGCCAAATTCTTACAGCCAATTGATCTTTGACAAATCAAATAAATAAATAAATAAATAAATAAATAAATAAATAAATATAAAAATAAAGAGGAGAAAGGACACCCTCTTCAACAAATGATGCTGGGATACCTGGTAAGCCACATGTAGAAGAATAAGGCTAGATCCTCATCTCTCACCTTATACAAAAATCAACTAAGGATGGATCAAATACTTAAATCTAAGACCTAAAGCTATAAAAAATTTCTAGAAGTTAACACTGGAAAAACTCTTCTATACATTGGCTTAGGCAAAGACTTCATAACCAAGAATCCAAAAGCAAATGAAACAAAAACAAAAACAAACAGGTAGTACCTAATGAAAATAAAATGCTTCTGCACAGCAAAATAAATGATCAGCAGAGTAAACACAACCCACAGAGTGGGAGAAAATATTCACAACCTATGCATCTGACAAAGAACTAATATCCAGCATTTATATGGAACTCAGGCAAATCAGCAAGGAAAAAACAAATAATTTCTTCAAAAAATAGCCAAAGGACATAAATACACAATTTTGAGAAGAAGATATAAAACAAATAAAATAAAAATATAAACAAATAAAAATAATTATATTAATAAATGTATTAAAATATGCCCATCACCCATTATCAGGGAAATGCAAATTAAAACCACAATGAGATACCACTTTACTCCTGCAAGAATGACCACAATTAAAAAATAAAATCACAGATGTTGATGTGGATGTGGTGAAAAGAGACCACTTTTACACTGCTGGTGGGAATGTAAACTAGTTCAACTACTATGGAAAACAGTATGGAGATTTCTTAAAGAACTAAAAGTAAATCTACCATTCGACCCAGTAGTCCTACTACTGGGTATCAGTCTACTCAAAGAAAAATAAGTCATTATATGAAAAAGACATTTGTACCTGCATATTTATAGCAGCACAATTTGCAGTTGCAAAAATACGGAACCAGTCTAAACGCCCATCAACCAACAAGTGGACAAAGAAAATGTGATACACACACACACACACACACACACACACACACACACACACACACACACACACACCATGGAATACTATTCAGACATGAAAAGGAAAAAACAACGTTATTTGAAGCAACGTGGATGGAGTTAGACACTATTTTTCTAAGTGAAGTAACTCAGGAATGGAAAATCAAACATTGTATGTTCTCACTTATACATGGGAACTAAGTTATTATAAGACAAAGGCATAAGAAAAATATAATAGTCTTTGGGGGCTATAGGAGAAGCGTGGGAGTGGGGTAAGGGATAAAAGACTGCACATTGGGTACAGTGTATACTACTTTGGTGACAAGTGCACCAAAATCTCAGAAATCACCACTAAAGAACTTACCCATGTAACCAAAACCCACCTGTTCCCCAAAAACTATTGAATAAAATAAAATATAATAAAACTTTAAAAAATAAAATAATATTGGAAGAAAATAGATTTTATGAAAAGTATAATCCAATAACTAGTTTCTCCTGTTTATTTTTATTAAGGTTTTATTAGGTGAAATTGACCCATAATTAAGATTAAAAACCTTTGGTTTCAATCTTAACCAACTTTTTTTTTTTTTAAAGAGAGTATATTCTATTGATTTCATTTCTGTTTCTACTATTTTCAATTATTAAATCTATTAAAATACATGTTCTGTTAATGTAATTAGTCTAGCATAGTATACAGCTTGAATGACTGCAACACATATACTCATCTTTGAAATTTGTAGCCATCCTTCTTTAGAGAAGAAATTGCTACTGGTTACCATACAAATGTTTTTTATTTGGATATCGCCATTAAATTCAGGAAAATGATTGCACAAATGCCTAGTTAAATAAACTTTCCAGTAAAATCAGACACAAAATGTGTGTAGTTGATACCAAAAGGTTGTTTTTTCTCATTTTTTAAAAATGTAGAACAGAAAAGAGTCTCATTCAAAAGTCTTACCATCAATAAAATGCAACAATTGAAATAGATTCAGATTCATTTTATAGAGATTTAAAAATAAAATGTAGTTTGGCATATCTGCAGAACAAATCTATTTAAACTCAACAGGGCACTTATCTCTTTTTTTTCCCTGAGGCAATCCTGTCTGATGCTGAATAGAGTAGCATATAGCAATTACCATCATATTAAAATGACAAAATTTAGCTTCTAAAAGGGTTAGAGGACTAGGATGAAAGAAAAAAGGATTAAAAAACACCGAGACACACAAAGCAAAGCCATTAACCATTCATTCCTGAATACAGGAGAATTTAAAGATGCATTACAGAATCTGGCTGTAAGTTTTACAATCATTTGTGGCAAGTATTTAGGGAAATGGTGAGATTCTGATTTCAATTTAACCTTGACATGAGTAATAAGATTTTCAAATAAAAAATATATTTATGAAATGTAACCATTTCCTAAAGGCTTAAGACATTTTTAATATATTTTATTTTTAAACAGTTTCAGACTTACAGAATGCCATGGTCTGGATATTTGTGTCCCTTCAAAATTCATGTTGATATCCTAAGCTCCAAGGTGATGTTATAGGGAAGTTAAGCCAATTTTTGTTGTCTCTATAGTTTTGCCTTTTCCAGAATGCAAATGTCATATAATTGGAAATATGCAGTAGGTAGGCTTTCAGACTGGCTTTTTAAACTTAGAAATATGAACTTTGAATCACCTATGTATCTTAATGGCTTAATAATTCATATTTTTATTGCTGAAAATTATTCTCTTGCATGAATGCACCATACTTTATTTCTTAATTCTCCTATTAAAGGGCATCTTGTGCTTTTAATTTTTGGTGGAATAAAACTTCTACAAACACTCTTATATATATTCTGTGTAGACATAGTTTTCAAATGATTTAAGTAAATGCCTAGGAACAGGATTGCAAGACTATATGGTAAAACTTGGTTTACATTTGAAAAAACTACCAAACTCTCTTCCACAGTGGTTAGGCCATTTTGTATTCCCACAATAAATAAGAGTTTTCAGTGCTCCATATGCTCCCCAGGAATTGATGTTGTCATTGTGATAAGCAGAATTATTGTCCTTCAGCCTATGTCCAATAAGGCTCTTATAGTGTTTACATTAGAGGGCAAGCCTTTGTTATGGAGAGTATACAGGTTTATTTCATTGTGGTTACTGTTTTCATTCCTCTACTTCTGATTTTACTTGTTTTAAGAACCTGATGGGTTTCCTGAAAGTGAACTCATGAAAGTAGATGTATTCAAAGACTATGGTCTCCAGAAATGTCTTACTCTCATACGAGTTTACAATCCTCAGAATTCATGAGAAGAATCATGTAAGTGTTCCAGTTAGTGTAGGACTCCAGTGGATTCTGGTCCAAATAAGCCGATTTTGACTGCGATTTTATATATTCTCTTGTCTCTATAGATCCCAGGGTGGTGGTTTGTCCAGAGTCCTCAATTCCCCAGTGAGCAAGAAAACGTCTTTGATTTTTAGTCCGCTCAGCTTTTGTCTTGCTGTAAGGATGCGGTTGATGTTTTCAGTCTTGTTACATGTAGAAGCTGAAACTTAAAAGTCAGCTTCAAATAATATTTTTATTGTTAATTTAGAATCTGTTTACTGGTATTCTGTAGTTACAGTAGCCCACTGACTCTTTTCTTGTCTCTCAAGATATTTCTCTTATCTACTACGAGTTGTTCTGCTTTTCAACCCATATAGCCATGAATCTTCTCATACATCCAACAATTCATTTTCAGTGTAAAATGCCTTGAGTTATGTGCTCAATGATTCACTTAATATCCTTGTGTCTCAGTCTCCAAATATCTAAAATGAAAGTTCGAATGTGGAATACTATCCAGGATTATCTGTAAGTTATTTTTTTTCGTGGCTAATGTTCTATATACAGTTGCATGCAAAGCAACATTTTAAAAATGGAATCACAGTTTGAATTTATTAAAGCAGTGGTATTCAAAATGCAGTTATTGAACTAGCAGCTTCAACCTTACCTAGGAACTTTTTAGAAATGCAAGTTTTTGAGCCCCAAACCTGAACTAAAGATACAGAAACTCTGAGGGTGGGATGAAGAATCCGGTTTTAACAGGCCCTGCAGGTGACTCAGAGTCAAGTTAAAATTGAGAACCACTGCTGTCGAACAGCGTATTCATTGTTTTATATAATCTTTCTCTAAATTGTTGTTAACTTACATAACTATAATTTAATGAACATTTATTATTCCTTTCTATTTAGATTTTCATAGATTGGTTTTCAAAATATGCTTGCCTATTTACTTATAAATATGGTCATTTCTATGAGTATCTTAATAGTGTAACTTAGTTCTGTAGGTATGTGGGACTGTAAACAGGTGGATCATTCAATATGCCTATAGATTCAGGTGGAAGCATGTGTCAATATAAATGGAAGGGAGTCTACAATGATATGAGGCTTCATGAACATGGATTTTTTAGTGAATCTGTAGTACATGTTCAGAATTTGAACTTCCATATTGACACATGTAAAATGAAATTAGGATCAAATCACCAGTTATGATTATTTTAATTTATAGATGTGAACATAATTGGAACTTTTTTCTAATAGGCTTAACAGCTTTTTCCTGTTATTGAGTAAACATTTGTGTGATATTTTGTTTTACCACAGACAAATAATCCCATATTTTCTCTGCATCTATACCTACTTGTTTTCAGTATGCCTAATATCTGGCATAGATCAATATTTATGTCAAAGAACACATTATTTTCTCAGGTGACAAAACTTTAAAAAGATAACCTTAGAAGTTTTCCATAGATAATCACGGCAGGTGAGGTTCAGGATAAGCTAATTGATTGGTAATTTGTGAGCAAATAATTTTTTGGCAAGGTTAGAAAAGTTTGTTATAAATTGAGGTGGATGTTGAGAAAGTTGAAGTCAAGATTTTCTATAACACATACTATTGTGATTCCTTTCTTTATAAAGCAACTATTTTTGTAAGATATATCTCACATCAAATCCATCTCCTCCATTGTGTCTGCACCAATCATTTTCTATGTAAAATTGTGGAATAGAAAGGAAACTATAATTAAGGTTGCATTCCTGTTGTGTTCCAAATGACACCTGCAACTGAATCACCTGTGATGTTTATTAAATATGTAGATTTCAGTCTTAGAGTAATGAAATAAAAATGTAGGAATATGGAACTCAAATATTGACTCAGAAATCTAGAGCAGCTCTAGATTCTGTTATTAAGTAAAGTCATTTTAAAAAATCTATTGGAAATATTCAGAGTTATTGGTCCTTTATAGTGAACAGTGTGTTTTTACTCAACTGTGGGAAAGTTAACAAATCTTAATACACTGATTTATTTAAGTTTTATTACTACATAGGTGTTGTTACAGTAACTGTTATGATGTCCATATATAAAGTTTAAATAATATTCACAAGATAGGATTCAGAAAATGGCAATCTGATGCTTAGCTAGCATGTAAAGCATTAAATATTATGTAACAAGAGTTATTCATATTTTAAAATACTGATTCATCTCTCTAGAGATATAGTGGGGAACATTTCTATTAAAACAATTTAAAATAATAGTAAAAATAATCACCTCATTTTAGACTATCAGAGGAGAATGAACCTAATTTGAAAAGCAGCAACTTATCAAAAGAAATCATGGCTTTTCAATCCTTTCTATTATTTTCCTTGTGTCTGGAGAAAAAAATAAAATAAGACTTACTAGTTTCATGATATTTTAATCTTGTGCTTTAAGGATGGGTTTCATGTGGTGATGGTAGCTTAGATTGAGAGGCATTATTCACCTTTAGAATCACATTGAATTTTTTTCACATATGTTTTATGAATCACAAAACCTAAAGCAGTAATGTGTTAGCAAAAGGGCGCTGGTATAATTTATAGTAAGGTAATGTTGCCTTGAGAAGAAAAAGCTGGTAGTATTTATATCAATACTTAGAGTAATTCTTGAGCTATATTAGGAGTTCAATAAATATTATTGAATAAAAAATAATACAATTAAATGTGTAACCATTTGCTTAACAGATGTGTATATGGGGTAGATTAGGAATGCTAATAATAATAAGACCTAAAATTAATTAAGAAACACATTATTTACAATTAATTTCTAAACAAAAAATCAGAAAAAATATTAAAATATTTCATGTCTTTAAATCTATGCCTTGACAAAGTAACAGCTCATCTGGGCCTGGCGTGGTGGCTCACGCCTGTAATCCCAGCACTTTTGGAGACTGAGGTGGGCAGATCACCTGAGGTCAGGAGTTTGAGGCCAGCCTGGCCAACATGGTGAAACCCTGTCTCTACTAAAAATAGTGGCACCCGTCTATAGTCCCAGCTACTCAGGAGGCTGAGACAGGAGAGTCTCTTGAACACAGGAGAATTCTAGTGCAGTGAGCCAAGATCACTCCACTGCACTAGAGCCTGGGCAACAGAAAGAGACTCTGTCTCAAAAAAAAAAAAAAAAAAAAAAAAAGTCATAGCTCATCTGATTTTACTCAGAGGATAATAAAATACAAATAAATCTTAAGGGTTCCCATGACCTTCTGACCTTGTTTTCTCTTGAGAGGATGGCCATATTTTCCATTGACTATTGATTTAATAACTAATTTTAGGAAGTTACTGTCCTGAATGTGCTACCATGAGCTGTAGTTCTCTTAGTGCCCACTCTTTCTCTTTGGGTAAGAGGTTAATAAGTTTGGAATAATACTTTAAGCATGGAACCCCTTGCTCTGTATTAGTAAAATACTATGCCCACAGAGAGGGAAATTTGTTTCTTTCTTCTCCAGGGACAGGTCTGTCTGTGGCAGAGACCTACCCACATTCAGGGAAGATAAATATATATGTTAAATTCCGTGCTTTCTATTAGAAAGTACAGTTTTCCATAAATAGCCGCAATATAATGTAACCTACAGATAATCAATAATTACAGCTCTCTCCCTTTTATGAAATACTTTCTTTACTTGGCTTCCAAGGGATACTTTTGACTCTTTCTCTGTCACGAAAATTTTACGTGAAATGTGACATGCAGAAATGTGGAAAATATATACAAAATTGCATAAACATATAAATGCAGGTTTATAGTGCAAAAACTCTCTGTATCTACAACCATGTCAAAAAATAAAACATCAGTACATACCAGAAACTTCTATTTGTCCTTTATTAATGAGAACTATCTCTTTGCCAATGTAGGTAACTGTAATATTATTTTTATGGTACTCATCTCCTTACTACTCTGTTTTTTTCACATATAGGTAATTGTAATATTATTTTTGTGGTATGCATTTCCTTACTATTTTTTTCACACATCCATCAACCATATATACCTATAAAATATTAACTTGAGTTTTTTTATTTTGAATATATAGAGAGCTATATATATATATCTATAGACACATATATAGAATATATGTAGATATATACATGTATATCTATATATAAACATGCATATATGGATATAAATGATATCTATATATAGATATATAATATATATATACACATATATATCTAAAGAGAGATAGATATTCATGAATATCTATCTATCTATAGGCATAACGTGGAGATAGGTTTGGTTCCAAGTCACACAAATATTTTGTTTTCCCAGTGCATTTGAAAGTTACATTTACACTATGGTCTATAGATATGTAAGTGTGTAATAGCATTAGGTCTAATAAAAAAATAAAAATCTAAATTAAAAACACTTTATTGCTAAAAAAAATGATAACAATTATCTGAGTCTTGAACAAGTCATAATCTTTTTGTTAGTGGAGAGTCTTGCCTCAGTGTTCATTGTTGTTGAGTGATCAGGGTGGTGGTTGCTTAAGGCTGGGGTGGCTGTGACTATGTCCTAAAATAAGTAAATAAAGTTTACCGCATGAACTGACTATTTCTTTCAAGATAGATATCTATGTGACATGCAATGCCATTTGATAGCATTTTACCCACAGTAGAACTCCTTTCAAATGGAGTCAATCCTCTCAAATGTTACCACTGCTTTATCAATTACATTGATGTAATATTCTAAGTCCTTCATTGTCATTTTAACAATGTTCACAGCATCTTCAGAAGTAGACTCCATCTCAAGAAACCACTTTCTTTGCTTATCCATAAGAAGCAATTACTCATCCACTCAAGTTTTACACATGGGATTGCAGCAACTCAGTCACCTCTTTGGGCTCTACTTCTAATTCCAGTTCTCTTTCCATTTCTTTGCAGCTGGTTCCTCTACTGAAATCTTTATCCCCTCAAAATCATCTATTGGGTTCAGGATTAATTTCTCCCAATTTCTTGTTAATGTTAATACTTTGATCTACTCCCATAAAACATGGATGTTATTTATGGCCTCTAGAATCATAAATCCTTCTCAGAAGGTTTTCAATTGAATTTTCTGAGATTCATCAGAGAAATAACTATCTATGACACCTATAATCTTATAACATGTATGCCCTAAATAATAAGATTGAAAATTGAAATAACTCCTTGATTCATGGGCTGCAGAGTTAATGTTGTGTTGGCAGGCATAAAAATAAATGCACTGAACACCACAGCACCGAGATTCACCAAACAAATACTGCTAGGCCTAAGAAACACATTGATCACAATGCAAGAATAGTAGGGGAGTAGATATACTACATTTGACATTATTATACAGATCATCAAGGCAGAATAACCAAGAAACTCTGGACTTAAACTGGACTATAGACCAAATGGATCTAACAGACATTTACAGAACATTCTACTCACCAACCATAGAAATAACTTCCTTATCTTCTGCACAGGGAACATTCTCCAAAATCAACCATGTGCTTGGCCCAAAGCATATGGTTTCAATGAAATCAAAAAATCAAAATCATATCATGTACCTTCTTGAACCACAATGGAATAAAATTAAAAATCAATACCAAGAATAATGCTAAAAACTACACAAGAATATGGAAAGTCAGTAACTTGTTCCTGAATTACTCTTGGATAAATAATAAAATTAAGGCAGAAATTAAAAAAAAAATTAAAAACAAAAAAATACAGACGCAGTGTACCCAAACCTCTGGGATACAGCAAAAGTAGTGAGTGCTAAGAAGAAAGTTTATAGTGCTAAATGCCTACATCAAAAATATAGGAAGATCTCAAATTAACAACATCATGTTGAACCTCTAGGAACTAGGGAAACAAGAAGAAACCACATCCAAATCAAGCAGAAAAAAAGAAATAACAAAGAACAGAGCAGAACCAAGTACAAGTGAGACCAAAATGATACAAAGAATCAACAAAGTGAAAAGTTGGTTATTTGAAAGAATAAACAAAACTGACCACTAGCTAGATTAACCAGGATAAAAAGATTCAAATAAGTACAATAGAAATGATAAAAGAGACATTATAACTGATACCACAGATATACAAAAGACCATCAGAAACTACCATAAACACCTTTATGCACACAATCTCGGAAACCTAGAGGAAAAGGATAAATTCCTGGAAACATACAACCTCTCAAGAATTCAACCAGGAAAAAACTGAAATCCGAAACAGGCCCATAATGAGTAAACTGAATTAGTAATGAATAATCTTTGAACAAAAAAATTCCAGGATGAGATGGATTCACAGCTGAATTTGACCAGACATACAAAGAAGAGATTGTACCAATATTACTGAAACTATTCCAAAAAATCAGTTAAGAGGGATTCCTCACTAACTCATTCTACAAATACAGTATCAGCCTGAAGTTCAAATCAGGTAAAGCCACAACACAAAAAGAAAATTGCAGGTCAATATTCCTGATGAACATAAATGCAAAGATCCTCAAAAAAATAGTAGCAAACCAAATTCAGCAGCACATCAAAAAGACAATTCATCACAATCAAGTGGGTTTTATTCCAGGAACACAAGAATGCTTCAACATAGGCAAATCAATTAATGTGACTCACCATACAAACGGAAGTAAAAACAGTAACCACATGATCCTCTCTATGGATGCAGAAAAAAGCTCTCAATAAAATCTAACGCTCCTTTTGATAAAAACCTTCAACAAACTAGGTATTGAAGGAACAATACTTCAAAATAACAAGAGCCATCCATGAAAAACACACAGCCAACAACATATTCAAAAGTTAGAAGCATTTCCCCTAAGATCTGGAACAAGCAAGGATGTTCACTCTCACCACATCTACTCAACATAGTACAGCAAGTCCTAACTAGAACAATCAGGTAAGAGAAAAAAAAAAGGCATCCAAGTTGTAAAAGAGGAAGTCAAATTATCTCTTTGCTGAAGGTGTAATTTTATACCTAGAAAACCCTAAAGATTCCTCTAAAAGCTACTTGGGACTTGAGCTTGATAAATACCTCCAGTAAAGTTTCAGGGTACAAAATCAATGTAAAAATATCAGTAGCAATATTGGATATCAAATTTTGTAACTCATATTTTTGTATATTCTTAAGATATATATATACACACACATATATATGTCTTTTTCAAAGGAACGTACATACAATTAAAATAATTAAACAGATATTACCTTTATTTAACAAAAAATAACAATAAGTTTATTTTTGCCTCATGATATAGTAAGACATTTTACTCTTTGTTTTTCTTTTTCTAAAACACTCCCCTGAACTGTATCAAGCCTTGAGGATATCCATCTTTTTCTTGATGTATTGGGAAATTTGAATAGGGTCAAAATTAAAATTCACTGACTTGCAGCTTTGCCCTTATAAATCCTACATTACACTGATTTCTAGTGTCAGTGTAATATGAGGACATTAGTTAAATCTCCTCTGAACAAGTGTTTGAACATGGACCACCTAGGCTTTTAATTGCTGGCAACTGCAGGTTTTTAGACTTGTATGAATTTGTTTCTAGCTGTTCAAAAATGTCCATCTATTTAAACATAAAGACAGTTTTTTGCAGTACAGCTGTTTCTGAATCAGGTTGTTTGCATCTATGAATTCATCAAATAGGCTATCCATGTCTAAAATATCCTCATTTTTAAATATTCTGAAGCACATTGGATGTCATGATAAATAAAACATCTATTCTCAGAGAAAATAGTTTTAAATCATAGAGATAATTTGAACTTGTGAAATCAAAGTTGGATTCCAAATTAGCAACAGTTTTAGTTAAAAAAAAAAAAAAAAGAAAGTGAGAAATTCCTTTAACATTGTGGGTAAATTTTTTGAATTCTGAAGTAGTAATGCTTCAAGAAATGAGTCATTTTATTTACAAAATGAGTTTTTGTGAAAACATACCAAGAACACAGAAAACTTAGATGAAGTCATTGCAGATTTTCCAGGCTCCCTGTGGCCTTTTCAAAGATTATCAAACAATTTTAGATCACAGGTCTTACAAAAACAAATGGTGGATCCTATTTGACTAAACCCTTGTTCTAGGTGATGAATATAAAGATACGGTATTCAAAATCTCATCTTAGTGGAACTAAAAGAATTCAAGGTTTTGAGTAACAGAAGGATATATCATAGAAGACTAAAAAGTGTTATGTAAGATGAGAAAAGATTAGAAGTGAGTATTTTAGACACGGATAGTGTATTTGATGAATTCATAGATGCAAACAACCTGATTCAGAAACAGCTGTACTGCATAAAAAGCCTTTATGTTTAAATGGATGGACATTTTTGGACAGCTAGAAATGAAGTCATGCAAGTTTAAAAACCTGCAGTTGCCAGTAATTAAAAGCTTAGGTAGTCCATGTTGAAACACTTTTGTTCAGAGGAGATTTAACTAATGTCCTCATATTACACTGACATTAGAAATCAGTGTAACGTAGGATTTAAAAGGGCAAAGCTGCAAGTCAGATTGAATTTTACTTTCGACCCTATTCAAATTTCCCAATATATCAAGAAAAAGACGGATATCCTCAAGGCATGATACAGTTCAGAGGAGTGTTTTTGGAAAAGAAAAACAAAGAGTAAAATATCTTGCTATATCATGAGGCAAAAATAAACTTATTGTTATTTTTTGTTAAATAGAGGAAATATCTATTTATTTCCATTGTATTTACGTTCCTTTTTAAAATAACTATATATATATACCTTAAAAATATACAAAAATATGGGTTACAAAATTTGATATCCAATATTGCTACTGATATTTTTACATTAATTTTGTATCCTGAAACTTTACTGAAGGTATTTATCAAGCCCAAGTCCCAAGCAGCTTTTAGAGGAATCTTTAGGGTTTTCTAGGTATAAAATTATGTCATCAGCAAAGAGATAATTTGACTTCCTCTAGCTTGTATAGAGATGGCGACAAAGTACAAATGTGATCACCTAATATAATTCTAAACATTCAAAATATAAAAATAAAAATAACAGTTACATAAAAGGTGACATATCCACCTACCATGAAAAATATTAATCCACATTGACAAAATTTTTTTAAAAACTTGAGAAAAGCTATGATTTATCTGTTGGTAAGCAAACATAAAGGCAGCATTAATTATTATAAAATATGTCTGTGTTCTGTTGATGATTTGTTCATGTTATTGAATAAGCAAATAAAAAAATACTGCATTTAACAAGTCATTATGCATTCCATAAAATGTTTATCTTCATTTTAACAAAATCAATAATTATGTAGTCATAATTTTTCACATTTAGATTAATTTGATAATAATATAAATATCTATACATAAAACTTATTGGTATTTGACTATATAAATTTTCCATAAATTTTAACTAAAAATAATTATCAACTGGTTATATCAACTGTTTTTATACAGGTATTTCTCAACTTACAATGGAGTTATATTCTTATAAATCCATAAGTTGAAAATATTGTAGGTCAAAAATATATTTAATAAACCTAACTTATCAAACATCATATCTTACCCTAGCCTATCTTAAACATTCTCAGAACACTTACATTAGCCTACCATTGGGGAACACTAACACTAACTCTATTTTATAACAAAGTGTTGAATATCTCATGTAATTTATTGATTACTGTACTAAAAGAAGTGAAAAAGAGAACGGCTTGCTGCTACTGCCCAGCACTGTGAAATTGTATCATATTGCATATCACTAGTCTAGTAAAAGATCAAAATTCAAAGTGTGGTTTCTACTGGATGTGTATTCTGCAGTCATATGGTAGAATTTTTCATGTATTACATTAAAGCATATTATTTCCAGAATTAGTACCATTAATTGGAATATAGAAGAAGCAAAAATAAATAAATAAATAAATAAATAAATAAATAAATAAGGGTGCCTCACAATATTGAAAAATAATGCTAAGTTGTAGAAGTCTTTCAGCTATATGAGAGAAAGACTTTGATAAATTCATAAATTTGTAATTCTGTAATTTAAAAGATTCTGCTGTTCAAATCATTCTTGTAACTTGAAGTATTGTTTATCTCTAATACTGGTGGCACCTTTACCCACATTTCAAGGTATTTGCATGTAATTAACTTTCTTTTCAAATATAAAGCAAGTGACGTGGAGAAGATTTTTCCTGAGTCCTAAGTGCTGTTTGTCACCAGAAAGCATATTAAGATAGAACTCCTCATTGGATTTAGCATTACTATTATGCTTAAATAGAATTTTATATATTTATATGTTTTAACAAATTTAACATTAAATTTGATTTATCATTAATGTTTCTTCTTTGACTTGGTGAAAAGGCAAATGTTGTATTTTTTAGGACTGTTCACAAATAATCTCCCTTACTTCAACATACATCCTTGAGTTAGGCAAGACCATGTAACTCTCTTTGGACAATGGAATAACTGCAGAATTTCTGTGTAACTTGCAAGTACAAATATTTAAGCGTTCATGGAGAACTCATCAGGTCCTTTTCCCTTGCCAAGGTGACTGTTATTCCAAATGGTACAAGTCGCATCCCATTGCATTTAGAGGGAATTAAAACAGAGGCCTCAGACAATTCATAATCAACACACAATATAAATAATAAATAAATCTTGTTTTTTAAGCAACTTTGGCATAACATAGCCTATTCTGATTGAAACAGGAAATTATGTAATAATCAAATTACTTGAGCTTCACATCAATGAAAAATTTCTATGAATATGTGAAATGTAATTATTTATTTATTGTCATTATTGATGATCCTGCCAAGTAAAACAGAGAGGATTAAAATTGTTTCATATTTGTAAATATTTATGTCAATATTTTTCAAGATAGAGTTTTATTAAAGTTGTGTAAGTATGCCCTATGTGTCCGTTTCTTATGAGTCCAAGTTATTCTTAGTTTTTGCGTGAGTTTGTGTACATATGTTGTGTTTCTGTAAACATAAATATATGTATTCACATGGGAAACATTAAGCGATGATCATTTTCTCATATGTCAAAAATGCTTTTGGAAGCAATTTTAATTATATAAGTTATGACCTTCCAACATACTAATGATAGCCAGGTTAAGGAATGAAAAAACATGGAAAGAACTGTATGCCAGAGTCTAAACTGATTATTTCAGGTTGCTGTATCTACTCCAAAACACAGATAATCTAAGGAGAATCCCCATGGGTTCCTATACCTAGAGAAATTTATGCATGGATTTTTAATAATATCAAATGAGGATGTTTTTCTTCTAGATCTTATTTATTAATTTCACTATGAGATATTCCACAAATTGACTATTTCTTATCTGCCTCTGTTTGTAGAATATTCTGTTTACATAGTTAGGGAAAGCAACACAGTGTAGTGACAAAGAGCCTGAATTTTGTGCTACATAGGTAAGGATTTGAACCCATGCTCCTCCACCATACTTACTGTGCAGACTGGAGCACATAAGGTGACTTCTTTGGGCCTCAGTTTTTAATTGGAAAATTGAAATTGAAATGTAATATTTATAGACTACAATGGAGTATACATTTAAAATTAATATCAAAGAGAGAATTCCCATAAGATACTGTGTATCTGCACTGAATAAGTATATTCATTATGTTTTATGTTCTACATTTTATGATATTTTGACATCTCTTGGGGGCCTTCCAGACTCGGGGAATGACTAGCTTTCCTAGCTAATTCTTGAGGGTGGTAGACAACTTGCCTGGAGCATGCCTTTTATGACCAAACTAGCTAATCCAAGGCCAGGCCCCTACCTGGCTCTTTATCCCCTGAATTGCTTGTCTCTCACACAACTAACCGCTATCTTCCCTGCAGTAAATCAATTCAGTGCCAGGTGCCAAACCACTTTTATATAGAAGACCACTCTCATAGAGACCACTCTCATAGCCCAGAGCCTGCCAGAATTATTCAAAGTGGCCAATCCTAAACTGTGTATTACTGCAGAAACCCCACTAAAGGCTCTGGCTTAAGCCTTTCACCTGACTCCTGTTTCTGTTTCCTGACCAAAATCTGATGCTTCCCTTGTGATCTTGCATGGTCTGTTGCACCTCGAGATTCTAGGGGGAATGTGAGTAACATTAAACTTTCATGGCATTGATCTCTCCCAGTTGTCATTCAGTTACCTTCATAAATTAAGACCTAGGCACAGAATAGGAAGCAATATATGTTAGCTAATATTAGTTCCAGTAGTTGTAGTACATTCAAAGTAGTACTTATTGATGGTGATGCAACCAGAAATATGAGAAACAATTTCTTGTTACTTGAAGAAATAAATAAAAATACTATATAATTGTTCAAAAAACACTCAAATGACTTACAGGAAAGAGAGCATATCTCCAATCATTTACCTGAGATGTTTTCTTCATTCATGGACCTTTAGAAAATCATTTAGCTCCAAAGTGTTTAAAAATGACGTGGTAAATAACAAAGTTATAAAACTGCTAACAAAACATTCTTAGAATTTATTACAAAAATTTTATAATCTCTGTGATCAGAAATAAATAAATATATTTCACATCTAGATGTTGGTTTCTTTTCTTTCTATTGGCCAAATAGAAAACAAAACAAAGTACAAAGTTATAGAGTCAGTTTTCCAATGTCCAAGTTGGTAACGAGACAAATATTTCAATCTATATGGTCATAAATTTTCATGGCAGTACTGTTTTATGTATTTAAGTTTCCTGTTTGCAAGGAATGTGATTACATTTATAATCTAATATTTAAGGAGAACTACTCTTTTCCTAGAGTTTTTCAACATAAATATCTTTTAGCAATCAAATTAAAATGTTCATTTTTATTTTTCTTCTTCAGCTTAAAGAAGAAATAATCATCAATGTCCAAGAGACTAGATGCAAAATGGGCTTGGACTCACACACCTTTGTAGTGAACTATTCTTAATTTCAAAATAAGTGCTTTTCCCAAATAAATCACCTTGCATTAAAAAATTAATTCTTTTACATCAAAAAATTACGTGGAATATTAGTTCATACATCTGGAGCTCTTCCAGGGCTGATATTTTGAGAAAAAATAAATGCTTCCAAAGCATTGACATAGATTCTACAAATTCAAAATTAAATGAATATTAGCTGACTCCTTAAAATTTTGTTTTTCAGAACTTCCATTTGGACTTTGCTTATATACTTACATAATGTGTGCATGTGTGTTTGTGCATGGGTGTGCACACGCACACACGTGTGTGTGTAGGAGAACAAAATACTTTAACAAACACTTGTAATCTAAAAAATAACCTAAGTTAATTGTAACTTTTTAAATGAATGCCTTAGATCCACAAAATTTGGGGTTAGCATCTCAACCTAATTGACAATATCTAAAAACATATTTTTGTAAAATCTGTTCTTAACATAACATTTGTTTCCTGGGATGATATAAAATGCCTAAAACACACAAAAAAACTGATAGTAAAACAAGTATATTTTAATGACAATTATTTTGAAATTAAATTGTATTAGCAATTACTTAAATGAATTTTTATACTTTATATATTCTCAAGTTACTTTATTCAATAATTCATGAGCTATGTAGGTTGCTCTCATCTAATTGATATAAACTGGAATTATTTTCTGAAGTTTATGATCCTAGAAGTAGTTGTATTCTATTCCCTGATAACTAAATAATACATTTAAAAATATTTTCTTTCATAGTTCCTACATAACTTATTAAAGTCACAGTGTATAAAAACAAGCATAACAATATTCTAAAGTGCGTGATCACCTCTGCTGGGTGCTGAGTGCAGCATCAGACAGTACAAACGTCAAATATACTGACCAGGTAACTGGCATTCACCTTATGGGTATGTGCTTTTCTCGTTGTCTCCTATGACCTCCTGATCTCTGGATCCTTGCGTATACACTTACGTTGAATGTTTCCTGATTTTTCTGCATGACTGAAGAACTTCTTTGGAATTGACTTTCTACTTTCTAAGATGTAAATTGATGTACTGAAAATTTAACTTCCCTATGAAACTTGAGGTTAGGTAATTTCACAAGTTTGTCAAAAATCTAAATCTCAGATCTTTTTCTAATACCATTCCCCATTCTGTAAATTGTACATGACCCAGTGGACTTTTTCGACTCCAAAAACTAGTCAAAGTCCTTGTTAGAATTCTAGTGCTGCCCGCCCAGCGCTCCAGTGTAACAGGATCCATTGGAAAAGAAAAGGCACATCACAGTCCTTGGATATATCAGGACACAAAAAAGTAAGCACCTCCAGCATGATTAAAATTAATTCCACCTCTGTGTAATCCCTCATGTTAGTTAATAGCTTCATTATAACTCGAAGCTAAAAACTTAAGAATTATTCTTGGCAGTTTATCCACTTTGCACCCACATAGAATCAGTTAACAACCTCAGCAGTTTCCTGAAATTGCCCTGCTCCTTTCAACCCCATTGCCATTTCCTTGCTCAGACCTTAACTATCTCTTATCTATAGTGTTTATCCATTCTCTCTATTCTCCTTATCCTCAAGGAAATCAGCGTTTTCATCCCTATTTTCCTTTGATACCAGAACTATTTTTCCAAAGGGAAAATACAATTTATCAACTTTTTGCAATATATTTTAAAATTTTATTTTGCAGGTAGCAAACTGAGAGTCATAGTTTGCTATCTATGAAATAAAATAAAAAATGTAATATAGATGAACAGTACTATTTACTAGTGAAATTCACACTTACATTCAGTTTTATCTTCTTCTCTGTCTATATGTCCCTATACTCTATTCCCTTTAGTCTTGCTGCTCCTAAAACACCTTCTAATGCTGCTGAACATTTCCTTGGGAATAACTTCTTTAATTTGGTTAAATCCTAGTGATCCTTCAAAAGTTAGTTTAAATATTAACCTCGAAACTCTGCCTTCTCCTTTGTAAATTCACAATATTTTGCCGTTATCTCGTCATATTTTAGTACTTTGTTTTCACCACTATATCTTCCACTAGATCAAGATCACATCAAGGAAAGGGATCATGTTGTATTAGTCCATATCCTTGGCTCATAAGTAATTGTAAAATAAAGGATATATTGTTTGTTTAGTTATGGTTCCATGTCATAGAAAATTCTGATTATAAATAATATGCCCTGATCTCTCAGTGATACACATTTATGTATTTATTTTTATAAACAGGGTCTTACTATGTTGTCCAGGCCAGACTGCAATGGCTATTCACAGGTGTGATCATTGTGCATTACAACCCAGGACTCCTGGGCTCAAGTGATTCTCCTGCTTCACCTTCTTGAGTAGCTGAGACAATAGGTGTGAATCACCATGCCCAGTTCTCTGACATACATTTACTATAAATTCATATAATCTAGTTTGAGTCCAAAAATGAAGTCAACATAATCATATTAATTTTTGAGCTAACATTTAAATGTTGAGATTTATGATTCAGGGATAAGTGTAAGCTCATGAAGTCTGATAGAGTTCCATGCCTATTCTCACGTTTTCCCATCACAACTAATTTAAATGCAATGAAAATGTCTGCTTGGTTGTTTACAAGCAAGGAAGGGCCGAAATTCCTTCATCCAGGACCACCAGGGACTCTGGATGAATACTAGAATAAACAATTTAATGAATAAATAATTAACACACAATTAAAAAGTTATTAAAACAATCTGGCATTAGCTATCTGTATACTGAAAGTCTCATAGGTCTTCTGTAAATTAGCATTTAATACTTTTATCTCTATTATTAATCTTGGTTAATGGCAATTTTACTCTTAAGTAAGATAATTTTTATATTATTATTTCTCCTAAGATTAAAAGGTATATAATGCCATATATTTAAAAGCTTAATTTTAGTGTAGATTTTACAGCAATATAGCTGCATTATTGTTGTTTTATTTTTTTAAAAAAGTTTCTAAATAAAATGCTACCAATTATTTCAGTCATGCAAGTACAGTCTTCTCGTTAAAAAAAAAAAAAAAAAAAAAATCCTTCAGTTGGCCTTTCAGCTGTAATGAGCTTATTGTCCCAGAAACTCTGGAAAAGAGTGAGCAAATTAGGTTATTCCCAATGCTAAACACTTTAATTTCTTCAGTAACTCCTATTAAAATAGTTTGTAGGGGCTTCTTTTCTGTATTACTTCTATGCTACAGTGACAAACTGAGGGATAATTCAAGTTCTTTTCCAAATTCCAACATTGTTTCTTTGATCATTAAAAGTCTTTCCTTATAATAACTTTTAGACCTCCCAAGGCCCTAACACAAGTTACCTGGACATAATTATTTGAATTCTCTGTGCCTTCACTCACTTACAAACTTACATGATTCAAGAAATAATTCTGAAACGCTGTATCAATTATTGCATGTCCCCCCAAAAATGTTACATTTATTCTTATATAACTAATCCAGTTTTTAACTCCTTAGGGTCAAGTTGCTTGGGGATTTTACTCTTTTATTTTCTAAATCAAATGTTTGCATTTTTGATAAAAAAGGAACATAATACCCATGAATGCACATATGCACACTGATACATACACACGGGAAGGAAAATGTTGTAACGCAATTGGGAAAGAGTTGCAAATGTGAAACACACCAACTGCTTCATTGTGTCATGCTCACTAAGTATAGAGTAACAGCGTGTAGATTATTAAAGCCGTTCTGGCACTTTGACATCATTTCTTCATTTTTTTATATTATTTTAGGCTATAGCGTAAAGGTAAGTGTGAATGTAAATCACTCACAAGTTTTAAGAAAATCCTTTAGAATACTGATAAATAATTGTATTAACAATTTGTTGTTGGGATTCACACAGGTCAAATATCCCTTATCTGACATGCTTGGAACCAGAAGTTTGGATTTCTGTATTTCCAGTGTTTGGAATATTTGTCTGTACATAATGAAATATGTGTGGGATGGAACTCAAGACTAAACACAAAATTCATTATTGTTTTATATACACTTTATACCCATAGATCAAAGGTAATTTTCATAAAATTTTTCATGACTTTGTGCATAAAAGAAAGTTTGTGTTAAGTACTTATGTGTTGCAAAATTTGGAGCATTTTGGATTTGGGATTTTGGGGTTAGGGATGCTCAGTCTGCATCAGTAAATCCAAACTATTTCTTTTTTTACATTTAATTATATTTCAGGAATTGACTAAGTGTCCTTATTATACTTATAAAAATATAATCTATGATGTCAATTATAATCTATTAAATCCTATGAGTATTAAAAAGAGTTATTTAGGCTTAATTTTCACTGATATTACGGTTTCATTGTTATCAACTATTTTTGTTGTATTAGTACCTATCTACCTAGTAGAGTGAAGAAAAGAAAAATATATACGAGGTACAGAATTTCAGATATATTTTAATTGTTATGTAGCACTGCTTTGGAAGCATTAGAGTTCATATTTACTTTTTGTTGTTGATTTAAAATTATATTGACAGTTAAATTTTAACCTTTAAATTAAAAAAACATGTACAATAACACAAAGTACATATTCTCTTAGCAGTTTGTATGATATATTTTTACTTGAATTAATTGAGATAACTTGCTTTTGTTAGGCCTCTTAGGACACATATCTAACTTGATAGGGAACAAAGGTGATTACTAAATGATATGGTTTGGCTCTGTGTCCCCAGCCAAATCTCACTTTAATTTGTAATAATCCTTATGTATCATGGGGGGACCTGGTGGGAGGTAATTGAATCATGGGGACTAATTTTTCCCATGTTGTTCTCATGATAGTGAATAAATTTCATGAGATCCGATGGTTCTATAAAGGGCACTTCCCCTGCACATGCTCTCTCTTGCCTGCCACCATGTAAGATGTGCCTTCCTCCTCCATTGCCTTCTGCCATGATTGTGAGACCTCCCCATCCATTAAATCTCTTTTCTTTACAAATTGATCAATCTCCAGTATGTCTTTATTAGCAGTATGAAAATGAACTAATCCACTAAAAGAAGAAAAATGTTGGAAAACCTTAGTAGATATTGAACGTAGGCTAAAAGTGGCAGGAATGGGAGAGACAGGAGAAGAGAGCAAGAAAGAAGATGGGGCCATGAGAGAATAGAAGAGAGGGGAGAGAAAAAATGGAGGCATTGTGAAAAACAGAAAAACACAGATATTTTCAGAAAGAAATATCACAACTGGTGTTTTGTTTTGTTTTGCTGGTATGTGTTGACACTAGACCCCATCTTCCTTCCTTTGTTTCCATTCCAGTAAATTCTGCTCCTATATCCTAGTCATACAGATATATGAATTGGAGTTCAGAGGAAGGAGAAAAGCAGAAAAACATTTTCTGCTATATCCTGCCCACTGCACTTGTAGGAATTTTGGATGTATAATTACAACATGTAGTGTGCGATTAGGAGGTGGTAAGAGGTAATGATCAAAAAGCATTATGCTTAAGGAAAGAAAACGGCTTCTGGAGTAAAATAATTAGGTTGAAATTCCAGCACTGTTAGATCTTGGGGAATCAATAAACTTGTTCTATCTTAAGTTTAGTTGTGTGGAAAGGAGAAATAATAGTATATAACTCAAAGGGCTTTGATGAAGATTAAACAAAATCTTGTGAGGTCACCAGAATAATGCCTGATGCATAGTTTTTGATACGCAGACACCTATTCATTTCTTACTTCACAAAGCAGAGAAAAAAGTCAATTTTTGTTAATTTTTTGAAAATATTTCCAGATGTTCAGATAACGTTTTTATACAATTCTACAAAAATTATCTACTAGTTCAAATTGGTTAATTAAACTGTGAAAAAAGTGGTGCTTATAACTGCTTGGTCAAATTCACAGATACTCTTTTCCTTCTATAAATTGTTATCACTAGAATGGCATATCTAATTTGTATTGCTTCTGTTATAAAATTTTATTTTTGAAAAAGTTTGATTTTAAAAAATAGTCATTCTTCACTAAGTTATGCCAGTTTGGAGAGATCTAGGTAGTTCTACAGAATAAAAGGAACAAATGTGCCCATTCATATCCTAGTAGATTAGATCTGTAGAAATGCAAAACTTAACACTGATGTAAACAAGTAGGAAATTGTATAGATGCTTCCAGCTTACAATGGGATTGGTCTGGATAAACTCATCATGAGTTGAAAATATTATATGTCAAAAGTGCATTTAATACACCCGACCTATCGAACATCATAGCTTAACCTAGTCTACCTTAAATGTGCTCAGAACACTTACATTAGCCTGCAATCTGGCAAAATCATTTAAGACAAAGTCTATTTTATAATAAAGTGTTGAATATTTCACATGCTTTATTAAATTACTGAAAGTGAAAAATGGAATGGTTGTATGAGCACTGAATGAGTTTAGCTTTTATATGATCATAGTTAAAAAAGCATATGTCGGACTGTGTGTGGTGGCTCACGCCTGTAATCCCCACTTTAGGAGGCTGAGGCGGGCGGATCATGAGGTCAGGGGTTCGAGATCACCCTGACCAACATGAGTGAAACCCCGTCTTTACTAAAAGTACAAAAATTAGCCAGCTGTGATGGCACACACCTGTAATCCCAGCTACTAGGGAGGCTGAGGCAGGAGAATCACTTGAGCCTGGGAGGCGGAGGTTGCAGTCAGCCATGATCATGCCACTGCACTCTATCCTGGGTGACAGAGCAACACTTTGGAAAAAAAAAAAAAACATGTCAGACTACTGTTAGTCGGGGACTATCTGTATTCCGTTCCACTGGCTTACCTAAATAGAGAAAGTAAAAACACCAACCTCTTTTTTACCTTACTATTCCTACTCTTACTGTTTTTATTTGATTAAAGATATTGTCTCAGCTCAATTAGGAAAACTAGTCAAGTGAGTCCTTTGACGAAACCAGCTTTCTGTCTTGAGACATTTACTAGAGACTTGTGTAGGGATGCCTGACCACAGTGACTTTGCTGAGATTGAAAGACAGGAATCAAAATTCAGAGAGTCAAAGGCAGCTGGAATTGCAGAGCAGAATACCAAAGACTAGGAATCTGTTTTAGTGTTCCATCAATTTGGGTTTTGTAAGATATATGTCATAAAGTAAGACTCATTAGACCAAGGAAGAAACAAATACTGAAGAACTCTTAGCTGTAAACCTCCTGGAATTTGTATAAGCTTAGGAAATGGTTATATTTGAAAGAATCATAACAAAAGATTACACAGGGTACCCAACATTTAATAAAGATCCCCTCTCATGCTTTAGGACTGTACCTAAACTAGCCCTGAAATCTGGTCTAGACCCACATTCCAAGATGAAAAAAATCAAGCTGAGACAAAATTTATTTGCTGCTAACTAAAACAAAACTAAACATTCTGGAAGCAAACAATAAGATACAGAAATTCAACTATAAAATTTACATCATCTAGCATCTAATAAAAATGTATGAGACAGGAAAATATCACCCATGACCTGGGAAAAAAATTAGTACACATATCAGACAAATTAATACAAGTATCAAAAAGGTCTTAAAAACAACTATAGTGGCCGGGCGCGGTGGCTCAAGCCTGTAATCCCAGCACTTTGGGAGGCCGAGACGGGCGGATCACAAGGTCAGGAGATCGAGACCATCCTGGCTAACATGGTGAAACCCCGTCTCTACTAAAAGATACAAAAAACTAGCCGGGCGAGGTGGCGGGTGCCTGTAGTCCCAGCTACTCCGGAGGTTGAGGCAGGAGAATGGTGTAAACCCGGGAGGCGGAGCTTGCAGTGAGCTGAGATCCGGCTACTGCATTCCAGCCTGGGAGACAGAGCCAGACTCCGTCTTAAAAAAAAAAAAAAAAAAAAAAACTATAGTAAACATGTATAGAGATTGACAGAAAACCACAAAAACTGAATTTACACATTAGAAAACACTATTCTGAAATTTAAAAAATAGTACATAGCTTAAATTGCAGATTAGATTATATAAACAAAAAATATCAAGAACTTGAAGACAGATTAATAGAAACTATTCAAAATGAAACAGCTGGTACAAAATCTAAAAATAAATAGAACTTCCTTAATCTGAAGCAACATTAGCAACTTTACAGGTATATAATTGGGTCTTGGGGCAAGGTGAGGAGAAAAATATTTGAAGAAATAATGAGCAAATATTTTTCCATTTTTAGATAAACCTACAGATCAATGAAACTCAGCAAAATTAGAGTAAAATTAAACTAAGGATAATCACTTCAAAATGTCATATTAAAGTGCTGGATATTAATAATTCAAAGAAAATCTTAATAGCAGCAAAGAAAAAAGGTGTATACAGGGAAACAAATATAAAAATAAAAGCTTACTTCTCATTAAAGACAGTCCAAGCCAGTACAGTTATTATGGAAATCAGTATGCAATTCCTCAAAAAATTAATAAAGAACTACCATATGATCTGCCAAACCCACAACTAGGGACATATCCAAAGGAAATAAAATCATTAGGTCAAAGAGATATCTGCACTCCCATGTTTATTGAAGCACTAATCAGAAATGTCACCATATAGAATCAACCCAAGTGTTCATCAGAGGATGAATATGTAAAGAAAATTATATATACGTGTGTGTGTATACACACACACACACACACACACACACACACAGATTATATATAACCTTTGGTTATTCAAACCAAAGGTGAATTAAGACATTTTCAGACAAAAGTTGAAAAAATTCACAATGTAAGACATTGGGTATACCCAATGAAATATCACTCAGCTATAAAAAAGAATAAATCTTGTCATTAGTGACACATGGGTGAACCTGGAAGACATTATGTTAAAGTGAAATTAGCTAGGCAAAGAAAGACAAATACCACATGATTTCATCAATATATGGAAGCCAAAACAGTTGATCTCACAGAATTAGAGAGTACAATGGTGATTATCAGAGGCTGGGTAGGTTAGGGAGAAGGAATGTAGAAATATGGAGATGTTGGTCAAAGAATGCATAATTACGGTTAGGAAGAATGAATTTTAAAATCTCTATTGTTTAGTAAATCTATGACTATTAATAATAATACATTGTGTTGTTGAAAAATGTAAAGAGAGTAGATGTTATATGCTGCTGCCACAAAAACAATAACCATAACAATGTGAGGAATTACATTTTTAATTAGCTAGAGTTAACCATTCCACAATGTGTGTGTATATATATATGTATGTATATTTCAAAGCATCGTTCTACATGTTAGAAACATACCATACTATCTGTCAGTTTTTAAACAATTGAAAAATCAGATGAATTCATATACAAAATATAATATATATATATCATGGAATAATGGAATATTATTCAGTCTTTTAAAAAGAATGAAATTCTGATAAATGCTACAATGTGAATGAAATTTGAAGACGTGCTATGTGAAATAGGTCAGACACAAAAACCAAAATCTATGATTAAATTCATATGCAGTACCTAAAATTGCCAAATTCATAAAGATAGAAAGTAGATAGCAAATGCTGGAGCTGGGACAAAATAGAAATGGGGAGCTATAGTGTAATGGGTAGAGCTTCTATTTGTGATGATGAAAAAGTTGAGGAAGGAAATTGTAGTGATGGTTATACAATAATGGGAATGTACTTAACGCCATTGAATTGTACATTTAAAACATAGTTACTGTCATAAATTTTACACTATATATCTTTTACCATAATAAAAAACTTCCCTGTCAAAAACGTTCCGTTGCAACAACAGCAACAGCAACAAAGCATAAGTCAAAAGACAGCAGAAGAAATTAGCTACAGAACTGAAGAAAAATTTTTAAAACCCCCAACTTGGAATTTTTATATTTAGAAAAAATTTTATTCAAACCAAAGGTGAAATAACACATTTTCAGACAAAAGTTGAAAAAAATCACAACATAAGAAATATTAAGGAACATTATATATTCTAAAGAAAAATAATTATAGATAGAAACTAAAATTTTTACAAAAAAATAGTGTTGCTAATGATCAGAATGTGAATAACATGAAAGATATTTACACTTTAAAAATAAAACTTGCTTCCAAACATATCTGACCCTTTAAAGCAGAAGCTATACAAGCATACTATGAGGTTTATAACATAAGTAAAAATAAACCACATGACCACAATAGAATAAAGGACAGGAGAAGATACATAAAAATATATTTTATGATTTTTTTTTTTTTTTACATTTTAGGTACAGTGGTATAGTGTTATTTGAAGGTGCAGGGTTATAAATTAAAGATACGTATTGTAAATCCTGGATGAAACCTAAAAATAGAAAATACTAAACAGAAATATATCCAAATAAGGGAATAGAAGATGAAAATGGAATACTAAAACATAATTTAACAGAATCCAAAAAAAATAAATGGAAACTTTCAATCTAAATTAAAATCCCAGCAAGGTTATTTTAATATCATTATTGTGATTATTATTTTAGAAATTAGCAAAATTATTTAAAAATGTTTGGGAAATAAAACGATCAAGAAAGCACACACACAGAAGACAAAAATAATTAAAAATAGCAAAATTGGAGGAAAGTTTACTACCTATTTTAAGATGTACCATAAACATGCTGGTCGTAGAATGCAAAATAATAGTCTCTCAAAGATGTCCATATTTTAATCCTTGGAACCTGGGAATACGTTAGACTAAGTGAAAAGATAAACCTGTTTAAACTAATCTGTTATCTCTGATAGAGATCAGATCAGTGTTGCCTGGAGTCGGAGCTTGAGGTGGCTTGACTTCACCAGTGATTGCAGGAACTTTTTAGAGTTGTAGAAATAGTCTAGATTTTGATTGGGATAGTAGTTTCATAAGTACATACATTTATCAAAACTTTTTGAAATGTAAACTGGTAATAGTTACTTAACTGTATGAAAATTATGTAAATATAGTTTATATACAAAAAGACCTCATTAAGCTTCTGTCAGCCATTTGTCAGGTCACCAATATCACATAATGTGTGATAAATATAAACTATAAAGTCTTCGGGTTGTGCCCTGTTTCAGAAATATAGAATAATTACTGTAAATCACAGATAAGCTTCATCTATAAAATTTTTCTGCTGTGAAGACATCATGTTGTAATGCAAAGTTATGATCTGTACTTAAACAGATCTGGGTCCAAACATTGCCTTTCTGACTGCTTGAATAAATAAACACTGACATTGCATGAGCCTCAGTTTGTCATCTATGCATTTAAATAAGACTGCTTACTTTGTAGGGTTGTTTTGACGAAGGAGGTTACCACTTACTCTTATCTATTTCATCTCAAATTTCTGATATTGGTAAGTTCTTGGTTGCACCAAATCACATTGCATGACATCAAAAACACCAAATTTGGCCCCATTTGAAGTAAACAAAACAAAACTCTACCCATTCTGTTTTAATAACCTTCCAATAATGTCAATTATTTTCCAAACTGTTAGATGGAATGAAGATTAAATGTTTATATATCTAAGATACATTAAGAGTTCAAATCTCTTTTCTGCCTTTGAAGAGAATAGAAAAGTGATGCTCAGAGTTCCTGTATTTATTTCTGTTTTTCCAATATTAAAAAATAAAAATAAAAGACAAGTAATATGCTGGTACCTTCCACTTTGGAAGGCAAGGGCAGCCAGGATGAGACTCAGGAAAATGGGCAATAATTGGAACTTGCCTCTTAGACTTGGCTGGAATTTAGGCTTTCAGGGAGATGAACAAAAAAGAAAGAAATAAAGAATGCATAGTTGTTTTGTTTGCAAGTATAATAAAACAAATATGAAGTGGGGAAAAAGGACCAGCCGGAAATCAAGACTGCACATTTCACTGGAATATCTAATCAGGAATCTGAGTACTTTGGTAGCGCTATGTAGAGTCATTATATTCAGAAAAGAAATGATTAATAACATGTGAAGACCTACACAGTGCCTAATTATCCATACAGTAAATATTTTTTCCTTCTCCTCCCATTCTACTTGTGCTTAATATCACTCTGCAACTACCAAGAACCTATAACAGAGTGAGGGCCAATTAGGATAGGAGGAAAAACATTACTGCTTCTCATGTGTGTGAGCTAGGAGGAACCCAACATTGGGTGCTGGGTAATAAAGTGTTTTAGCTGCTCATTTGTGCTTTGGGACAGTGTTGTCAGACCAGGAAGTTGGTAACTGAAGCCTACAGTTTGTAAACATGGGAAAAATAAAAACACTGCTATATATCAAGACATGAAAAACAGAGCTCAGAGAGGAACGTTTTCTTTCATGACAGATCTCCAAAGGGTCTCAGTTAATAATAAATCACTGACACAGCTCAGGAAGCCTTGCTGAAATCCCAAACTCCTAAATTATTCCAGTTCAATTCAGTTTTTGGAAGAAATGATCTAGAGGTCACACATCTTCAAAATGGTTGAAAACATGTTGATCAAATAGTCTGCACTTTGAACCATGGGAAATTTTTGCTTTTTTTCTGTGCTATATTTATCTGTTGCTAAAATGCAAACAAATAAAGATTCAGGCATGCCATGTACACTTTTCTCCTTTTTTAAGAACCTGGATATTGTGACTATCAGGAAAAAAAGAATTATACATTTTCATTGCTAAATTAATAACTTTAAAAAGATTGTGGTGTCGCTTTCAAAACTACAGTGCAACATAAATAATATCCTGCTGGTTGCACCTCATTTGTGTAATGCAGCACATAGAGTGCATTGGGAAAATGATGTAATAGTTCCATAAATATGTTGACATTACCTAAAGTACACAGCTGTTCTGTTCCAAGGAAAAAATGTTTGCCATTATCCAAAATTGGATTTAAAACTAATTATTCTAGGGTTTGTGTACAAAATCATTTTGCTTTTGAAACCTTATAGTTAAGTACAGGTACTGAAAAATGACTTAAACAATAGTCTTTATAAAAATTGTCTTTAAATACAGTTTGTATGTTAAGGATTGCTTATTACAGGGAAGCGATTATGTCATTTTACCTTAACGAATGTTTTTTCCCTATGCTTGCTGATGGCCTTATACTCTGTTAACAAGCCCTAGTTAGAGATGCAAATTAGTAAAAATGGCATTAAAGTGTTGTTATGAATATAAATAAAGGTGATGCCATTAAATTTGATTATTTCTTAACCCAATTCCATTATAGCTATATTATTTACTTAATTAATATATAAATTATCCTGGATTAGTAATCCATTTGACTGTAAATAATTTATATAATACTAAATATTTTTATTTTAGTTATATGATTTGTTAAATTGAATGATTTTATGTGGAAACATTAAGTACATCACTCAGAAGAAAAGAAATGAGTGTCTTAAAGTTTAGAGTATACATGAAATATTACAGAAAGTATTAAATATTCTGGATGAGCTGAGAATTTAAATTTTTATATGTAATAAATTTTTAGAATTTACAATCTCCTTAGCCATAGTAGTACCGACATGAGCAAAATCAATTATCTGAATGTTTTCAATAAGATTCTACTTTTCAGACTCTGCCTTATTAATTGACAATATGAAAAAGAATTTTGAACAAGATACTATATGAAGGTTAGTTATCTTAAGAATGAAATTAGATTCCAGCTACATTAAAGGGCATACCTCAGAGACACTTCCAAAATCGAAATATCTGCAACAACTTTTAGTGGAATGAAATTCAAATAAGATAGATAATATTAGATGACAATTTAAAAACATTATTTGCAAGATGTTACTGCTTAGAAACACAATGTAGGCAGAGTGTGATGTACAGAACTGAGGCCTGGAAAAAAGTTATTTCCATAGCTTTCGATGACTTGTTTTTATTTTTATTTTTTTGCCATCTGACAGTGTAAATAATTATTTATCAATAAGTAAATCAACTACACTGCCTTGAATCCATGGTAAGACTACCTTAGCAGAAAAGACAATTGCCTAGCAGGCAAAGTTGAGAAAAGCTTGGGAGAGAAGATAAACAAGAAGCAGGGGAATGAGTAGCATAAAAAGAAAGAGGGATGGTGGAGAAGGGAACATTGGAGGATTACATTTTAGGGAAACTGCACTTTGGCTATAGCATGTTAGGTATATATGTTCAGAATGTTTAATGAATGATCAATATGTAGCCAATGGTTATGTTTTCTCAGCATTCTTGTTAATATATTCACTTTTCCTCTTCTATTTTTCAGATTTAGATAGAAAAAGCAAAACAATGGGCAATACTAAAAATTCAGATTCATTTTCTTAGGTTTTAAGAATGGTTTATTAAAATTTAGCTGATATAAGATGAGCTATATATTTGTAAAGGATACAATTTGATTAGTTTTGACATCCATATGCATCTTTGAAACCATCGCCACATTCAAGGTGATGAAGCATGCCCCAAAGTTTCCTCATGCCCCTCTGTAATATCGAATTCTCATCTCTCCTTCCCCTCAGCCCCAACCCCAGGCAACGACTGATCTGCTTTCTGTATCTACATGTTAGTTCTCACTTTCTAGAATTTTATAAAAAAGCAATCATATGTACTCTTTTTTTTTACTCAGCATAATTATATTGATATTCTTTCATGATGTAGTAGGTTTATTTATCTCCATGAATGAGAATTCCACTATGCAGATATACTAGTTTGTATATTTAGTCACCTGTTGATGGGCAGCTGGGTTGTCTTCAGTCTTTGGCTATCACATATTAATTTGCTATGGACACTCATTTACAAGCATTTATGTAGACATGTGCTTTTTTTTCTCTTAGTAAAATACCTAGGAATGGATCATATGGTAGGTGTTTGTTTAACTCTTTAAGAAACTACCAAATTGCTTTTCAGAGTGATTATACCATTTTACATTCCTAGCAGCAATATATAATTCTTCATAAATTCTTCATAAGACCTAAGTACAAGTCCCTTATGGAATTCACAATTTGTAATTTTTTCCCTAATTTGTGGCTTGTTTCATTCCCTTAAGTGTTTTTTGAAGAGCTAAAGTTTGTAACTTTAAGGAAGTCCACTTAATTCTTTTATGGCTTGTGTTTTTGATGTGATATGTAAAAAATATTTGCCTAAAATAAGGTCATAAAAGTTTTCTCCTGCATTTACTTCTAAAAGTTTTACACATCCATTCTGAATTATTTTTTGTACATTTGTATGTGGTGTGAAGTATAGGGAAGTTATTTTCTCTATGTGTGTGATGTGTGTGTGTGTGAACATCCAATATTCCCAGCATCATTTGTCGAAACGACCATCTTTTCTCCACTGACTTGTTTTGGCATCTTTGTGAAAAATCAATTGCTTTTGTATGAGTCAGTCTTCCTCTATGCTTTTCATTCTGTTTCACTGAGGTATTTGCCTTTGTATCAGTATCACTGTTTTGATTATTGTAGTTTTATAATAAGTTTTGAAATCAGGTCATGTTAATTCTCCAACTTTGTTCTTTTAGGAAGTTGTTTTGGCTTCTTTGGATCCTTTGTGTTTCCATATGAATTTTAGGATTAATTTTTCAGTTTCTACATTGCTGGAATTTTATTGGGATCATATTTAATCTATAAACAATTTGGGGGAATAAATTTAATCTTTTAACACATGAATTCAATATAGATTTTGTTTATTTAGGTCTTCCTTAATTTCTCTCAATAATGTTTAAAGTTTTTAGTGTAGAGTTGTTTTATATTTCTGGAAGATCCATCACTGATTATTTAATATATTTTATGATATATAAATAAAACAGAAACCTCCGAAATAACACCACACATCTACAACTATCTGATCTTTGAAAAACCTGATAAAAACAAGCAGTGGGGAAAGGATTCCCTATTTAATAGATGGTGTTGGGAAAATTGGCTAGCCATATGCAGAAAACTGAAACTTGACCCCTTTCTTACACCTTATACAAAAATTAACTCAATATAGATTAAATTTTCAAATGTTAGACCTAAAGTCATAAAAATCCTAGAAGAAAACCTAGGCAATACCATTCAGGACATAGGCATGGGCAAAGACTTTATGACTAAAACACCAAAAGCAATGGTAACAAAAGCCAAAATTGACAAATGGGATCTAATTAAACTAAAGGACTTCTGCACAGCAAAAGAAACTATCATCAGAGTAAACAGGCAACATACAGAATGGGAGAAAATTTTTGCAATCTATCCCTCTGACAAAGTGTTAATATCCAGAATCTACAAGGAACTTAAACAAATTTACAAGAAAAAAACAACCCCATCAAAAAGTGGGCAAATGATATGAACAGGCACTTCTCAAAAGAAGACATTTATGTGGCCAAGAAACATATGAAAAGATGCTCAATATTACTGACCATCAGAGAAATGCAAATCAAAACCACAATAAGATACCATCTCACATCAGTTAGAATGGCAATCATTAAAAAGTCAGAAAACAACAGGTGCTGGAGAGGATGTGGAAAAACAGGAACGCTTTTACACTGTTGGTGGGGGTGTAAATTAGTTCAACCATTGTGGAAGACAGTGTGGCGATTCCTCAAGGATCTAGAACTAGAAATACCATTTGACCTAGCAATTCCATTACTGAATATATACCCAAAGGATCATAAATAATTCTACTGTAAAGACACATGCACACGTATGTTTATTGCAGCACTACTCTCAATAGCAAAGACTTGCAACAAACCCAAATGCCCATCAATGTTAGACTGGATAAAGAAAATGTGGCACATATACACAATGGAATGCTATGCAGCCATAAAAAATAAAGAGTTCCTGTCCTTTTCAGGGACATGGATAAAGCTGGAAAGCATCATTCTCAGCAAACTAACACAAGAACATAAAACCAAATACCGCGTGTTCTCACTTATAGGTGGGAGTTGAAAAATAAGAACATATGGGCACAGAGAGGGGAACATCACCCACCAGGGCCTGTTGGGGGGTCGGGGGCAAGGGGAGGGATAGCATTAGGAGAAATACCTAATGTAGATGATGGGTTGATGGATGCAGCAAACCACCATGGCACACGTATACCTATGTAACAAACCTGCACATTCTGCACGTGTACCCCAGAACTTAAAGTATAATTTAAAAAGAAAAAGAAAAGAAAAATACTTATTTCTATATCTGATTTTTCACTGCTAGCATGTAGAAAAGCAATTGAGTTTTGCTTGTTGACACTTTGCAAAATTCACTTACTAATTTCTAGTAATTTTTAATAGGTTCCACCAGACTTTTTACAAGGATTATCATGTTATGTCTGTTTTTCATTTATTTTTTATTTTTTATTTTTTTATTTTGGATTCTGGGGATATATGTGCAGGATTGTTACATGAGTATATTGAGAAATACTGACATTTGGGATCTGGAGGGTGCGTTCACCCAGGTGGTGAGCATGGTACTCAGTCGTTCAATCCATAATTGTCTCCCTTCTTTCCCTTTCTAGTAGTCCCCAGTGTCTGTTGTTCCCATCTTTATGTCATTTTGTACTTCAAGTTCAGGCTTTGAGATTAAAATACTTCATAAACAATGCCATTCATATAGAAATGAATTTTTTTCCTTAAATTTCTACATATACTACTTACACCATGGAGTCCAAAAGAGAACAATGATATCACTATATACATTCAAACAGTCCTTTGAGTTCTATACTTTTATGATTATAGCTTGATTTTTAGTTTGAATGCCATATAGAGTCTAAAAAGGCCCACTGCTTCCTAAAACAGGGATCAGAATAAATTTGATCAATATGATTTTTATGTAATACTGTATGTACTTCAAATAATGTGTGCTTCACAAAAAGCCTGCAGTAGTGAATATTTAAGAGTTAACAAAAGAATATAAAGTTAAACTTATTGTTCTAGAGAGTAGATCTAGGATCAGGATGTGGAAAATAGAGTTAATAAATTTCTACTCAACATAAGGGAGAACTTTTAGCAATGAAAGCTAGCCAAGCATAGAAAAGGCTGCATCTCAAGTAGTCAGTTCCCTGTCATTGGAATTATTCAAGCAGAAGCCAGATATATGACTATCATTTGGGGATGGTGTACATGTGGTGAAAAGTAAGATTATATGACCTTTAAGGTCCCTTCAAACTATGATATGATTATAAGTAGATGTCTGATTAAAAATAGTTTACCATGCACATGGTGATGTTAAAATACCAAGCGTAGTCAAATTCAACCAGAGCAAGAATAAATTAAATATAACGTGTTTGAGAGAAAACAAGTATATTTTCTAAAATGTAGTAGCCCATAAGTTGCAGTGCAAGACACTGCAATGAATCAGTGCTTGGCACGAAGGAGACACAATGATTTAGTGTTTCAGCCTCAGTCCATACAGAGTTACTTATCAAATGGCAGCAATTGCTGTAAAGCATGCTAGAATGAATCTGCTGCCTACTACGCAAACACTGTGTAATGTCACTGACAATTGTAGTGTGCTTGCTTCTACATGTAACAAAAAAAAAAAAAAATGACATAGCGATTCCCTACTCCCATTACCATTTTGATTACAGGATCCACCTACACCTCCACATTCAGTTATAAAACAAAAAAGAAAATTGACATTAGGATGAAAACATATGAAAAATGAAAGTTTAAATAGAAGTATTCTTTAACTTTTATCAAAAAGTACAAACAATGTTGTAGGATTGATATGAAATTAAACTGGCTGTACTTTCAGCTCTACGGTACATCCTTGTCCACCCAGGTCTGTGCTCTGAGACTGCTCTGTATGGACACATAAATGGGCTTTCTTGCTTCTGGCTTCTGGTTATAATATGACAATGAAGATACCGGCAGGAGTGTGGAGGGGGGAAGTTTAAGTCACATTAATTACCCTAGCTTCCACTCTTTGAGGTTGGTTTCATTTGATTGAATACATGACCCACTCTTCCAGCATCTATAAGGCGATCCTCTCTCCTTAGCTTGTCTCTGGGTTCCAAGGAACTGCTTCCCTCCCTCTCCACATAGGTCAAGGAAGGGAAAGATCTTGGCTACTGGGTACTGGATACCTTAAAGCTCCACTACGCCTTGTGCCCATCTTTTAAAAGAATTCATTTATTAAACCCTCTGCAAATAACTCACATGGAGCTTATTCTGTTTCCTTCTGGGTTCCCAAATGATGCTCTTGGTGATCTGTTCCCTGTACCACAAGTCCTATTCCACCACTCAATGTTTTCATGAATGTTTTAGGTAAATTCTTGCTTCTCATTCTCAATGAGAATGGAATGAAGGCTGTTAAGAATATGTACTGTATCACATTATTTGTAACTAGTGCATTTTAGCTACATGTTTTAATTTTTAACAAGCGTTAAAAAGATAAGTACGGGAAATGTCCGTATTACAAATGATACAGTTTGGGATACAGCCCCACAATCCCAGAGCATTAACTTGATTGATCACTCTGTAATCATGATACAGTCACATAAATGGGTATATGTGTATATTAATTAGAGTTTGGGCCAACAGTGACCAACTTGGTTATTTTTCTTTAGACTAACAGTATAATTTTCTCCAACAGCATTTAATAAACTGTCTAAACACTTTATCCCTGCCATGAAAAAGTATAAAATATATATTTAAATGATTTAATAAATTCAAATCCTTCCTGAAAACTCAGAATACAACTTTTTTTGAAAATAAGATCTTAAGAAATAGAATTAATTAGGTTAGGAGAAGGATATACTTAAGTAGAGAGAGTCCTAAATCCAGTCTGACTGGCATCCTATAACTACAAGGAGAGAGATCAGAGACACAAAGAAGGGAAGCCAATCTGAAGTTGGAGACAAAGATCACAGTGATATATTGACCAGCCATGAATACCAAACATGACCAGAAACTACGGAGCTGGAAAGGGGCAAGAAAATAGCCTCCCCTAGATTCTTCAAAGAAAAAATTCTTCAGCTCTGTCAACAACTCGATTTCAAATCTCCAGCCTCCAAAACTGTGAAAGAATAAATTCCTGTTCTTTTAGGCCACTCAGTTTGTTGTACTTACTTATGGCAGCCCTAGAACACTAATGCGCGCACCTGTTTAATGTAAAATGTTATTGTACTTTCGTCTTAAAAAAATTAAAAATAAATCTGTAATTTTGAACTTAACTCAAGATTAAATTTTATTTTTGACCTGACATCTTTAATGTAAAATGTTTGGTCAGCATGCAAAAATAAATCACAATTCTTTTACATAAATTACTAATTTTATTATTTAGATTAATAATCATGTTTCACTTTCAGTCTGGTCAAATATGTCATATTTATATGTCTTCAGTCAATCTCACATTTAGAAATATATGCATTTATTTCTAAAAATAGTACATTCTTATATACACACAAAAAAACCCTGAAAATAAGTTATTAGGAAGAATAGTATGTTATATTACACTTTGTATAGAAAACCATGTCATTAGTCTATTTCAAGATGAAGGATGATACTTAAATAAAATTTAAATCAAGTGAAAATAAAATGCAAGATTTTTAAAATTTAGTCAAATTTATTTTAACATCTTAAATTTATTATATCACTTCAGTGAACAATAATAGATTATTGAAAACCCATCAATTTGCATTGTTTAAGTAAAAGGGCTTCAATTCAATTGAAAAAAATTATTAAAAATAATTAAGAGGCTCATTCATTCATTTCCAATAATAATTCCTACTGAAGCAATAGGTGTCCGACATTATTGTTATGATAACAATGTTATTGTGTGGCTAATTTCCCTTCCCTATAAGTAGTATAGAAATGACTAACAGGCCAGGCGCGGTGTCCCTATAAGTAGTATAGAAATGACTAATAGGCCAGACGCGGTGGCTCACACCTGCAATCCTAGCACTTTGGCAGGCTGAGGTAGGCAGATTGCCTGAGCTCAGGAGTTCGAGATCAGCCTAGGCAACACGGTGAAACCCTGTCTCTACTAAAATACAAAAAATTAGCCTGGCGTGGCTGCGTGCGCCTATAGCCCCAGCTACTCGGGAGGCTGAGGTAGGAAATTGCTTGAACTCGGGAGGTGGAGATTGCAGTGAGCCAAGACAGTGCCACTGCACTCCAGCCTGGGCGACAGAGCAAGACTCTGTCTCCAAAAACAAAAATAAATAAATTAATTAATTAATTAATTAAAAAAACATGACTAACAACAATAGAAAAATTTTATTTGAGGGCATAACATAGCAGAGAGTAACTACAGCTTCTTAATTAAGTCTATGTGAGGTATAAAAAGGGAAGCAAATAGACATGTAGTAATACCAAAATATGTTTACTGATTTCGGAATACAACTACCAATTTCATAATTTATCTGGCTAGTAATTTCATTTGGTGAGTATACGATCCTAATAAAATCAAAGTCTTTCTGTCAGTTAACCTCTCCCTCACCATTTGTCTTCCAATACATACATTTGGGTTTAAAAGGACAAGCAAATAAAGCCTTTTTTTTTTTTTTTTTTTTTTTTTTTAAGTACAAGAAAGGAAACTCATTACAACTCCCAGAAAACTCCATACAGTGTTATTCATTAAATTTATTAATTCATATAATAATTATTTATTGTATATCATACTTATTCCAGGTAGCATTTAAAATAGAAAGTGTGGCAGACAAGGTGTGTGCACACATACTCTTTCTTGCACCTACACGAGGGATATCGCTGCTCAACCAAATTTGCCACACCATTCATTCCAAAGCCACTGGAGACTTTCAGAAAACCGCATTGAGGTATGAACCTATTCTTTCCTAATCCTGCTTACTTTATCCGCATTCCTTTCACAAGTGTCAGACCTGTGTCATGGTCTAAAGGCACTGTCATATTCTCTTGCCTGCACCTGCTTTATTCTTCATAGGTATTCCTCCCCAGTAAATCCCTCGTATGTCTAATCCTGTTTGGGGGATCTGTTTCTTAGAGGACCCAAAATAACCCCCAAGGACAGCGAAGAATTGTTAAACCATGAGAAGCAAAAGACATGCAAATAGGTGAATATAAAGCAATTATTTGAGTACCATAAAAATTATATGGCCAGATTGCTCAAGCGACAAAGAGATGTCATCCTGGGGAGCCAAGGAACAGTTACCATTTGAACTTGGTCTTCATAAGTGCCTAAGGATGAATCAAATTAAATACTGAACATGGCAGGCTCCTTTTGCACTGTATCACCTTCAGATTTCTTGTCTAACTCGTATGTCAGGTACAATTGGTTAATGGCAATGAAGGAGATGTCAGACAGAGAATGGGATAGAGCCTAAAGTAGGAGATCCAATGAAAGCATTCCAGATACAAGAAACAGCATCTTCAAAAGTGAGGAATTAAGAAAGAGTGAGTTTTGTGAAGTACAGTGAGATGTTCAGAGTGCAAGAAGTGTTGACTTTATTCTGCTGTATTTTTTACCTACTTGGTGGTTCATTTACAACTCTGAGACTTGTCTTCATGATCAGCCTGGCACTTGTGATTGTTCTGACCAGGTATATGGTGAGGATTTGCAAATCTACACTATCAGTTCAAATCTTTCCCTGAACTCCAGATACCTCTGTACTGCCCTGCTCTTGTTAAATATATAATAAAAAACCTTAAATTATGCCATAAACAATTGTCTACCCCAAACTCTTTCTCCCCTCATCTCACCAACATATTTAAACATTTCCCTTCATTATCTCAACGAGCTTCTCTACCCAGATGCACAGGCCAGAGGCTGGGCCATCATTCTTCACATTGTCCCTTTTCCTGACATTCTGCTCCCCCTCCTGTATATTAATTTCCCAAGTGTTACTAATTCTCTATATAAATTCTTTCAAATCCTTTTCTTCTTACCTTCATTGCTACAACCTCAGGACAGGGTCAAGATATCTCACAATTGTTACAGGAATAACATATTTGGTCTCTCTGCCATTTCTTTCCTCCTTCCATATTTATACAGCTAAACATTCTAAAACAGACATTTGATTGCATATACCCTATCAAAAATTTGTTAGTAGATTTTGTATAAAATATAAACAATTTTTCCTTATTGAAGATATTTCTTTTTTGCATGTTTGTTAATTTTTACATCTTTACTGTTTTTACGTCTCTCAACCTCATTTCGAAAACATAAACAGGAACACACACCCACATACATACACAGACACACTTGCTCACACATGCAACTCCAATTGTGCATGACACTATTTCCAGATCAGTTTTTCCTCGGTTCTCTCTCTGTAACTTAAATCATAGTTCCCACTGCCTGCACTGTTCTTTACATTCTTTTTTCAGGCAGACTCTTCAACAATCTTTGGGAGAGCCTGGCATTCTTATCTAAAGGTGGAAGCATCCTTCAGAATGTAAAATCATCTCTCAGAACTCAGAATCTTTCAGTTTAACAGAAAATTGTCTTCTAATATGTATTTGTGAATATGGGTGTGATCCTCTGGCTATGACAAGAAATGCCTACACAAATAACCAGTCCCCTAGAAACCATTCTCATTCCCCTAGAGGTTTCCTGGTGCATCAGGAAGTAGTCATCATAAAATGTCATTCCAATAAGCTGGGTGGTAACTGGTATAAATAAATGAATGTAATGAAAATAAAATGTTATATCGACAAGTCAACCCTGATTTCTAAAATAATTTCTATTCACAGTGAGAATTCTATGCACAGATGTGTTTTTAAATATGTGCCACCATCAAAAAATCTAGACCCTTTTTAGATTTATATTTATGATAAAAAACTAAAGCCTTTAAACATCAATAAATAGTTAAATGGGTGGTCAAAAATATACTGGGCTATTTTGTAGTTGGGACACCAGCTGTAAAAAATAACAATTTGAGTCACTGTTGAGGCAGCAAATATAATGTAACAGCAGAGACAAGATGACAGTTTGATGTGAAAATATCCATCAACCCACATGGTTTGTGTGACATTGATTCTATAGAGTGGCTCTAACCTATCCATCCAGTGGATGTTTTATGAACTCAGACAACCAATGCTTTCAACTTTATGGATAGAATGGTAGAAAAGAAAAAAAAATCATTTAGATTCATTCAATGATATATCAATTTTCTCAACTTCCATGATTTTTTAATGTAATGAGAAAGTACAATCAAATTTCAAATAATGTTGAAGCTATTCTGAGGTGAAAAATAAGCTTCAGTGGATGTTCAAATCAACAAATCAACAGAGGAGCTAGAATATGAGAAACATGCAACTGTCATCTACTTTTCCTGAGACATATCTGCTGTGAAAGGTTAGACAGCCCTCTATGGTTCAAATGGCTAAAATGTATTTCCATTTGATTTCGCACTCATTTATTCAAAAACAATGTGAGGACTGTACTATTTGCAAGACACTGTGCTCCATATTAAAAATGTAAATGAAAAATAATTATAATCTCAAGAACCAATTGCTTATTGTGAGTACCAACAACCAAAGTGCAATGCATGATTGAAAGACAACTAGCACAGACCCTAAAAACATGACTTCTGAAGACAGTTTGCTTAATCCCGACACATCTACCTAATAACTATGTTGCTTTATACAATTACTCAAACTCTATATGCTTTTCACAATTATAAAATGAAGAACAATAATAGTATCAACCTCATAAGGTGTTATGAGGATTAAATAAGTTGATACTAATAAATTGCTGAAAATGGGGCTTAGCATAAAAGAATAATGTGGTTAACAATTATTAGCTATAATTAACGCTTGTGTAAAAAGAGTAACAACAGCAATTCAGAGATGGAACACAAATGTAAGGCTGCCTGATGCTCTTTAGTGAAAAATAATTTGAAAATGATTTCCAGGGAAATTGCTTCTCCTAGAGCTTTAAAAAATGAGTAGTAATTTCCCAGAATGATAGGTGGGCAGGCATTTCATCAGAGAGGGCAACATGTGAAAAGGTAAATAGATGAGAGTTTGGAACATTATGATAATTATAGCAGACATTTATAGGAAAATCCATCCAATCCATTTATTCAGATTAACTGATAACCTTCCCACTATAAAAAAGATACTGAGGAGTACTCACAGCATGTGAAATGCTCACGACTAGCTAAATCACACTTTTCTCCCATCAGGTCCATTGGTATATATGCTTTCTTTTTCATTTTAAGTTGTATCATCAAAAGCAGTGGGTTTTCTTTCTAATCCTATTTATGCCACTTGCAATTACTATGATAATTATGTAGTTAATTTGAATAATACATCAACTACATGAGTTCCAAATGAATAGTTTTTATGATAAATAAATTACTTATAAATACTTGCCAAAGGTGAGCCATTTAAAATTTTATAGTCAAATTATATGTGAAAAGATAATAGTCTTACATTCCAAAGTTAATCATAGATATCTAGAATAAATCTGGAAAAACCATGTTCAGAATGTTTGTTTTTCTTTGGAGAAACCACAATTGGAAAATCTAGCTTATGATGAAAATTTAGAAGTAATGCAGTACTAAACTGCATCAGCAATACCATACACAAAGAAAAATGCCCCTACAACCAAAGTCTGACCAATGAATATCTATGTGTATGGTTCATGTTAAATGCAATGTTTATAATACCTAAGCATAATTTTTAATTTGCTGCTTTACCAAATATTTTTAATTAAATACTACTACAGATTGGTTAAGATATGATAGTTTCAGGTGTAACCTGGTTTGGTCAAAATGAAATGTGCCTATTGAAAATTGGTGGGAAATTAACCTGGCCAGTTAAGCTACGTCACATTATAAAGTGTATCAGTAACAACCAGAACTTTATAAATACTAAGATTCATTTGTTGATCTCAAGACATTTTTGTGGAATTGGAAATACTTTCATTTATATGGCAAAATAGCCCCTTATATAACTTTGAAGGACAAACGTAATTTTTCAGTTTCTAAAAGTTGAAATAGGCTTAGCGAATGTCTGAAGTAAAATAGGTTTTGTTGATGGCACCTTTTCATAAGTACTTGCCCGCTTCTCATAATCCTACACATTTAAAAAATTCTGCTTAATCATCATTCACTGTGTGATATCTTCCATGATGTCTCCTGAGTTAGTTGGTTATATTTCATTTTTCCCGTAATATTGGTAAAATGTCTCGGTTACATCACATTGCTAGGTAATTCTCAGCTTTGTTTAAACATGCAACATATTCCTAGATCTTGAGCTATTCAAAGAGACTTTGACATCTTGCACAATATTTCAAGAGGATAGCCCCAGTAAACGTTTGGCTAGGCTGGCCAGAAAGCTAGATAAAACACTTCTAAAACACAAGATTTATTAATTACTCTTCTGCTCAAACATGTCATAACTTTCTTATTGTCTAAAGAGGATAAAAACTAATTATATTTTCTTGAATTCCAGTTTAATATAAAATCTCCTCACTTAGCCAGGCGCGGTGGCTCACGCCTGTAATCCCAGCACTTTGGGAGGCTGAGGCGGCCAGATCACGAGGTCAGGAGATCGAGACCACCCCGGCTAACATGGTGAAACCCTGTCTCTACTAAAATGCAAAAAAAAATTAGCCAGGAGTGGTGGTAGGCACCTGTAGCCCCAGCTACTCGGGAGGCTGAGGCAGGAGAATGGTGTGAACCCGGGAGGCAAAGCTTGCAGTGAGCTGAGATCACACCACTGCACTCCAGCCTGGGTGACAGAGCAAGACTCTGTTTCAAAAAAAAAAAAAAGGAAAAAAAGAAAAAGAAAAAAAAACTCCTTACTTGATTTATTAGTCACATTTCTTGCCGTATCCCCAACTGAAAGCTTTCATTTGAACAGGTTCATATCCTCACTAAATTCTTAATGTCTCTCAGGATCCCTGAGCTTCATTTGATGCCGTTTGTTCATGACCTATATACACGTATAATTTATATGCTATTCTCCTCCCCATTTCCTGCATTTTCCCTGACTTCTAGGCTACACAGGTATTTTTCATGTATACTCTTCTCTGTGTCAGAAGCTCAGCTAAACTCAAAAGAGAACCCAGCTTCTGAATGTCAGAGTAGCTGCTTAAGACAAACACGCAAAATGGAAGTAGCATTTAAGCCTTTCAGTACTTACTGTTGATGGGATAAAGTGGAGAAAGTGTTAACTGCCCCCTGTTCCAGTTTACCCCCATGGAATAGCACCAGTTCAAGATCAGGTGGATCAGCATAGGCAGAAAAGACATGAGGGTAATCCCACTGCAGAAGGAGCCTGAAACAAAAGGATCCTATAGTTTTATGGGCCTAGATGGTGTGGGGGCACAGGGAAGAGCAGAGGGAAAGCAAGAAAGGGCTAGAGGTGGAAAGAAACTGAGTAAGAATAGACTAAAAATGTCAAGTTTCCTTTTACCCATGAGATCTCAATAGAGGTGACCGAGGAAGGCCCCTGCTAAATTCCTCAATAAAGACACCCCCCAATGAAGGCACTTGGGCTAAAAATGCAGCTATGCATAAGAACATGGCCAGGCAGGAGCTCAGTCCTTGACTGCAACTCCTTCAGAGACTGAAAATGTGCTGGCTGTGTAACAGATGTGGTATGTGTGGAGGGAAGATTTCCCTGCTAAAATCTGCAAAGTAAAACTTTTATAACTGCCTATGTTTGGGCCGGAAATATTGCACATGGCATTTCGACCTGAAGTTGGACTCCTCACCCTGTAGCACTTAATCTAGCATTGCCTAGCTTTACTATTTGCTTCCTGAAGGCAGGAGATCTAATTTTATGTTTTCCACTTAGCACACCAATACTTTTGATTGACTACAGAAAGCTCACAGATACTATTCCTTCTAATTCAATTGTGGAGTTGGAAGGAAAACTCCTTTTCTGGAACATACGTATACATGGGATGGTGGTGAGTGCTATACGAACATAATTCGTAAATACCTTGAATAGAGTAAGTGTCTGATAACTTAGTAGTCATGACAGTTCCCTAGAAAATACGTATTTTAAATGTTAGATAATAAGATAATTTAATAGATTAAGGAAGATAATAAAAGAGGAATAAAAATCACACAAATCGATTTTACCTAAGCAACCAGAGTGCTGGTGCCTATTGAAATTTTCATGTTCAGTATCTTGAGACAAAAATGATTAGAACTAGTGTTCACTGAATAACTGTTAAGTGTAAGAAAATGCCTAATATCAAACAGCATTAGGTCAAACTTTCTGAAAAAGGTAATATTTTTCTGATGCATATAGGGAGACAGTGTAAGAAAACAAGAGTATCTTACTTTGGTAAACTGAAATATGTTTAGTACTCTCAACTAAACTGTCATACAGGAAACGTCTGCCCCAAAACAATGGAAGTTACCATAATGGTATCTATACTGGCTTACAATGACCAAATGTTAATTTCCAAAATGCTCCCCAGGTATTTTGCTGTAACCAGTAAAAATAATGACACTCTCTTATATTTGGTCTCAACGTTGTTTTACTATATTTATGTAAGTATTTTATCAGCCTGTATGTCTAATGTCTGATTATCTCCCATCAGGTCCATTGCAAAGAGGCATTAAGGCAACAGAAAAAGGTACTTTGTTTGCATGTATGAGACATCACATTAACCAGATGAAAAATTAAAAAGTGACTATGACGAAATTTATCATTTCATTATTTCGGGATTACCAGGGAGATACCACATGACAAAAAATAACTGGACAGGTTCCTTAAATCACTGAACTGTATTTTTTTGTTTGTTTGTTTACTAAATTGACCAAGCTGCCATATTTCGGGCATTAATAACAGAATATATTTGATTTATTTAATTTTTAAAGAATATTTTTGTTATATATGTGGAGAATTTTTGTTTTGTTTTATTCTTTATTCAATAGTGTCAGAAACATCTAAATGAAGAATTTCACAGTAGTTCTTTTGTGGTCACAGTCTTAAATAAGATTTAAGTATCGTTGCAGCACCCCAAAATACCTTAAAAAAAAAAAAAGCAAAGCTTTTTAGACTTACTGACATGTTTTAAAAATCGGTTTACATGTTCTTGATTTAATTTTGTTTTTAATGAAATCCAAACAAAACTTCAGAAATCACTTCTCATATGAAATATGCTTCACAGTCATTTATTGCAAGCAAAATCTTATCTGTGTAAACTTGATTGGGAGAATTTTGTGAACATTCATTCTTTTGTTATAATCTCAACAGCATCTATCACAATAATTTGCATGTGGCAGCTGCTTAATAACTTCTGGTTTATTTAATAGATTGTGTATTTCTGGTCTGCCTAAAAACATTCCCTTATGATACCCTGCTTTTCTGAAGCAACAATATCAAAAATTTAGATTTATAGTTGGTATCAGCTAAAATTATAAGAATATAAGATCCAGTTTTATCTACTGGAAATTAAAGTATTATTCATTCCCACAGAAATTGAATTTATAAATAAGCATTTTTTTCTTCAAATAGCCTGAGTATTTCAAAGAAAAACTTAAAAATCCCTTTAATTCTTAAAAAGACAAAACTGCAAAAATAGTCTTGCAAATTATCAAGGTTCTTTTAGAAGATCCTTTTAAGAACTGAACCACTGCAAGCTGATTTTATGATGGATATAACAGTCACATCAAATGAAGTAAATCGCTTTTTCCCCTTTGACAGAAATTTATTTTAAGAACTTACGTGTTGAACAGAAGCTCAGTAAACACAAAGTAGATCTATCAATTTCGTTTGCTGAAAAATTAAACCTAAGGTACTTAGAAAAATAATTTTTAAGATCAGGGATATGTAAGATC